>NC_092438.1:2148244-2330744 GCF_036169615.1 Heliangelus exortis | reverse complement strand
TTTCTTTTTCCTTTTTTTTCTTTTTTTTTCTTTCTTTCTTTTCTTCTTTTTTTTTCTTCTTTCTCTTTTTTCTTTTTTCTTTTTTTTTTTTTCCTCCTGCAGTGAATTTTCAGGTTCATTTTGGTATGGAGAGAAGTCAATCACTGAACTTTGACTTTAACTGCTAGAGGTTTTTTCCCATTATCTATCTATAAACATGGAATAAGCAAATAATCTAGAAATAACCCAGTCTGTAGCTATTCCTCCAACTTGACATTGCATCTCTCATCTCAGAATTTCAGATGAAGTGTGTTTTGATTGGGAGTGGAATAAAAAGTTGAGAGCCAAGTGTAGATAATTCTCCCTCACTTGTTAAATCCTCACTCTTTACTTCAATGCAAATTGGTCTGGGGAGGATTTTCTTTTAAGAGGTCTTCAGGGATCTTGAATTTTCGATGTGCATTGACAGAAAATGAGATGTTAGAGTGCACAGTTCTGCCTTTTGCTGGAGAAGATGGAGATGTTGCTCCTTTTTGAGCACACCTTTCCAAGGAAGGGGGGAATTTTTCATGTAGAAAAGGAGAAGTTGGGATGACTGAGCTCAAGCTTCACTATTTAACATCCAAAACTTGGTTTTAACAGAGTTCTGAGCTGGGGATGTGTCTGGGCTGAGCTCAGAGCACGTGGATCCTTCAGACCCAGCTGCAGGGCTGGGTGGGAGGTTCTCTGAGTTGAAGAGGCATTGGTAGAGGTTTTCTTTTTCTCCTGGCAGCACGTAAGGACCATGCCAGCACCTGGTGGCACTTGTGACACTGGTGGCATTGTGACACTGGTGGCACTTGTGACACTGGTGGCACTTGTGCCTTTGGTGGCTGACTCTACAGGTGGCATCTGGGGGAGGGACTGGCAGCAGGAGGTGGCGGATGGGTTGTTCTGGGTGATTCCTGGAGAATTTTGTTCTGCTCCCAGCAGGAGACCCCAGAGCCCTGGGCAAAGTGTCCCAGCAAAGCCCTGGGGATGGCTGTGGGGTTGGACACCCAGATGGCTGCTATTTATTCATCCCCCCCCCATGCAGAGATGGGAGGGATGGGGCTGCTCCTGGCTTGCTCCTGGCTCCTATTGTGGTCCTGCTGTTCCTGCTCCTCCTGTAAGAGTGGGAAACTTTTCTCTCTGTCTTATTAAATCTATTTTTCAAGCTGTCACTTAACCAGGTCTAGTGACAGAGTCGGATGTTTATGTGGCCCTGGACACTTGAACTCTGGTGTTTTCAATCACAACAGCACCTTTTGCCAGCCGTTGTGAATTAAATACTCCCCCTGACCTCTTACCCTCGCCGCTCTTAAATTCATGCTTTAAAAACAGCTTAATGAGGGGTTTACTGGCCCAATTGGAAGTTTTTATTAAAACCTATTAGTGTGCTAGAGTAGCCTGCCTGAAGGAAACGATTAGCCCAAAGCAACTAAACTCAGAGCTGGCCCCTAGCCACACCAGGTTTTCACTAAAATGTTTCCAGACCCAGGGTAACCCTCACACTGCAGCCTGCATGGTATTCATATCCTCTGCTTTAATTTATAGCTGGGCTGATTCTCTCCCCAGCCTTTCTCCATGTTCCTGAAAGCAGTTTGGGTTAATGGCATTAGACTTGCATTAAAGGGCAGGCAGTGTGCCTGTGTTCAGCCCTGAGAACCTCAAGGATGTGGAATTTGTCCCCCCCCCTGAGTCTTTGCTGATGCTTCCCAAGGATGGAGCTGCCCTGTGGAGCTGGTGTGGATCCTGCTTGGAAAAAGCAGCTCAGGAAGGAGATTGAGGTGCTGGAGCAGGTCCAAAGGAGGCAACTGGGCTGGTGAAGGGACTGGAGCACAGATCCTATGAGGAGAGGCTGAGGGAGCTGGGGGTGTTGAGGCTGGAGAAGAGGAGGCTCAGGGGAGACCTCATCACTCTCTCCAACTGCCTGAAAGGAGGTTGGAGCCAGGGGGGGGTTGGGCTCTGCTCCCAGGCAACTCTCAGCAAGACAAGAGGGCACAAGAGGTCTCAAGTTGTGCCAGGGGAGGTTTAGGTTGGACATGAGAAAGAATTTCTTTCTGGAGAGGGTGCTCAGCCATTGGAATGGGCTGCCCAGGGAAGGGGTGGATTCCCCATCCCTGGAGATATTTCAAAAGAGCCTGGATGTGGCACTCAGTGCCATGGGCTGGGAACCACGGGGGGAGTGGAGCAAGGGTTGGACTTGATGAGCTCTGAGCTCCCTTCCAACCCAGCCAGTTCTAGGATTCTGTGATTCTATGAAAGCCATGAGGATCCTGGGAGCCTGGTGAAGCTCCCTGTGAGGAGCATCCCAGGATCAGCTCGGTGATGCAGCTGCCTTGGGGGAGCAGCCAGGGGGTGACATGAAGCTGGGGGACACAGACCTCAGGAGCTGGAGGGTGGAAAACCCAGCTGGCTTCTGATGCTAACTTCCCATTGGATCTTAACTTCTTGGCTCTGAGTCCATATTTCTTATTCAAAAAAAAAAAAAAAAAAAGAAAAGAATATGCCAGTGGTACTTGTTCACCTTAAAACCTTGCTCTATCTTCCAAAGAAGCCAGATTCCCCCACAATGGGGTTACAGATAATAAACCTAAAAATTATTAGGAAAAAAAAAACCCAGGGAGCTGCAAATGTCCCAGCTTGCTTGCTGTTTCAGTGACAAAGATTGAGGTTCTGGGCTGCATTTTGAGCATGATAAAGTCATTTTCCATAAGCAAAGCACTAAACAAAAAGCACCTGGTCCTTCCCTGCACCCTGCGTTTCCCAAGTGTCACCTCCTGTCTTTGTTTTTCCTGCCATATGGATGCACCAACCTTGGGAGGTACCTTTTAAAAAGCATGTTTAAGGAAAAATCTGCCATTAAAGTTATTACAGTAAAGTAGTGCCTTTGATTGCAGCAATTATGCAAATGATTTTAAGGGAGAAAATACTACTTAACAAGGGCTGATGTAAATGGTGGGGCAGGAATCAGCTCATAACTTCTTTAAACAAGGTCTGGTTTTGGTGCAAGGTATTTTCTTCCAGCCAGGGTGCCTGGATGTTGACCTGTGGAACCAATGACCAGCCTGAGGATGTGATTTTTTTAATTTTTTTTTTTAATTTTCCCTTAATATAGGAATGTAAGTGGGTGGGATGGGAACGCTGGGCTTGCAGAAACTGGGAAACCCTTTCCCTAAGCAAATTGTTTCTCCACAGCTCTTGTGACTTGACTTTTGTCCTGGCCTTAATAAAAAAGGAAACAAACAGAAGTGCTTTATGCAGGCAGAGATTTCCCTCGGAAAAAGCCAAGTGGAATGGGGTGATTGGTGCTAAAGAGTGGAGCTCTCTTTGGGTGTTGCCCAAAACTTTTGATGAAACTTCCTCCAGTTTTAATTTGATAGCAGAAAAGGGGGATCCTTGTCTCCTAGAATTTGAAAGATTATTGACCAGGATTAGATGGAGGATGTAGGTGAGAAACTTCTGCTTCAGTCTGCAGAGCTTCAGCTTGAAGTTCTTGGGGCAGAGTTTGTGGCATCACTTCTGGGGAGCTTTGCTCCTCAAATAATTCCCCAAAGTCTCAATGGACAGTGACTCCTGACTGGGTCAAGGATGTGTTCTCCCTCTCTTTTGGATCTGTTGCCATTAACCCTGGTGTCCAATGGCTTTAAAGCCCAAAGGCTGTGGAAATTGATTACTGGGAGCAGTTGTGGGGGTGCAGGGTGCCCACACGTGAGATGGGTGCTGGGAGTGCTCTGCCAGGGACCTGAGCTGCCCCAGCCCTTTGCAGCCCCAGCAGTAAAGGTGGGAATGGAAAACCTGTGTTGTGGGTTTGCTGAGGGATGCATCCAGTCTGCCTGGAAAAGAGGAAAACAAGACAAAAAACAAGAGGAAAAAAAAAAAAAAAGAGAAAAAAAAAAAGAGGAGAGAAAAAAAGGAGAAAAGAGAAGAAAAAAAAGGAGAAAAACAAAAAAGAGAAAAAGAAGGATGAAGAAGGAAGAAGAAAGGAAGAAGAAAGAAAGAAGGAAGAAGAAAGAAAGAAGGAAGAAGAAAGAAAGAAGGAATGAAGAAGAAAAGAAAGGAAGAAGAAAGAAAGAAAGAAGGAAGGAAGAAGAAAAGAAAGGAAGAAGAAAGAAAGAAAGAAGGAAGAAGAAAAGAAAGGAAGAAGAAAGAAAGAAAGGAAGAAGAAAAGAAAGGAAGAAGAAAGAAAGAAGGAAGAAAGGAAAGGAAGAAGAAAGAAAGAAAGAAGGAAGAAGAAAGGAAAGGAAGAAGAAAGAAAGAAAGAAGGAAGAAGAAAGGAAAGGAAGAAGAAAGAAAGAAAGAAGGAAGAAGAAAGGAAAGGAAGAAGAAAGAAAGAAAGAAGGAAGAAGAAAGGAAAGGAAGAGGAAAGAAAGAAAGAAGGAAGAAGAAAGGAAAGGAAGAGGAAAGAAAGAAAGAAGGAAGAAGAAAGGAAAGGAAGAGGAAAGAAAGAAAGAAGGAAGAAGAAAGGAAAGGAAGAGGAAAGAAAGAAAGAAGGAAGAAGAAAGGAAAGGAAGAGGAAAGAAAGAAAGAAGGAAGAAGAAAGGAAAGGAAGAGGAAAGAAAGAAAGAAGGAAGAAGAAAGGAAAGGAAGAGGAAAGAAAGAAAGAAGGAAGAAGAAAGGAAAGGAAGAAGAAAGAAAGAAAGAAGGAAGAAGAAAGGAAAGGAAGAAGAAAGAAAGAAAGAAGGAAGAAGAGAGGAAGAAGAAAGAAAGAAAGAAGGAAGAAGAAAGGAAAGGAAGAAGAAAGAAAGAAAGAAGGAAGAAGAAAGGAAAGGAAGAAGGAAGAAAGGAAAGGAAGAAGGAAGAAAGAAAGAAAGAAGGAAGAAGAAAGGAAAGGAAGAAGGAAGAAAGAAAGAAAGAAGGAAGAAGAAAGGAAAGGAAGAAGGAAGAAAGAAAGAAAGAAGGAAGAAGAAAGGAAAGGAAGAAGGAAGAAAGAAAGAAAGAAGGAAGAAGAAAGGAAAGGAAGAAGAAAGAAAGAAAGAAGGAAGAAGAAAGGAAAGGAAGAAGAAAGAAAGAAAGAAGGAAGAAGAAAGGAAAGGAAGAAGGAAGAAAGAAAGAAAGAAAGAAAGAAGGAAGAAGAAAGGAAAGGAAGAAGGAAGAAAGAAAGAAAGAAGGAAGAAGAAAGGAAAGGAAGAAGGAAGAAAGAAAGAAAGAAAGAAGAAGAAAGGAAAGGAAGAAGAAAGAAAGAAAGAAGGAAGAAGAAAGGAAAGGAAGAAGAAAGAAAGAAAGAAGGAAGAAGAAAGGAAAGGAAGAAGAAAGAAAGAAAGAAGGAAGAAGAAAGGAAAGGAAGAAGAAAGAAAGAAAGAAGGAAGAAGAAAGGAAGAAGAAAGAAAGAAAGAAAGAAAGAAGGAAGAAGAAAGGAAGAAGAAAGAGAAAGAAGGAAGAAGAAAGGAAGAAGAAAGAAGGAAGGAAGAAGAAAGAAGGAAGGAAGAAGAAAGAAGGAAGGAAGGAAGAGGAAAAAAAGGGAATATAGGGTGGATTTTTGTTGTTCAAAAGTGGGCACAGCCTGCAGGGGAAGCTTTGGCAGCAGAGGCCATGGGCAGCCCCCTTGCTGGGATGGCCCTGGATGGGATGGGGCAGCTCAGGATGGGATGGGGCAGCTGTGCCCAGCTTGGCTGGAGCAGGTGTAGGAATTTGCAGGGATAATCATAGCTTCAGGTTTTGGAAATCTGGGTGCAAGTGGCACTTTGTAGCCTCCCCCAGAACGTGTTCTCCCCCGTTGGGTGCTTTTTCCCCTTCTTTATAAGAAAAGGTTTTATATTCCCTTTAGGAGGAAATACTGCAGTGGAATTAAGGTCTGCTTAGATTTCTGTCCTTTTAAAAAGGTTCTTACAAGAGAAAAATTGTCTGTGTGGGTATTTATTTTAAATCTGGGCATCTTTGTAGCAGGAAAAAGGCAAAGGGGTTTTGGGTAACTGCAGTAAGGATGTGGATGTGCCCCTCTTCACAGATACACCTGAAACTGGGGACTGGCATGGAGCTCATGGGTGCATTAAAAAGCTCTTTTTCTCCTTATCTTGCATTTGTGTCTCTGGTATCTGCTGTCCTGAGCTTACACTGGATTTGTCTTAAGCCTTTCTGCTAAACTTGTGGATTTTTGCAGCGTTCCCAGTTGCAGCTTCCTGAGCAAAGCCAAAATACAAGGGTGGGGTTTAATGAAGGAGCCAGCTCACTTCTTAAAAAAAAAAAACCAAAAAACAAAAGAACCCAATCTTTGTAATTGGCTTTTCACAGGGAGGTATCTCTGAACAAAGGGACTAGGGTTTTGAAGAGGATTTTGAATTATGTCCAAACATCCCAGCTCGGATTTGATTGTCAAAAAAAAAAAACAAAAACAAAAAAAACAAAAAAAACCAACAAATGCCACAGGATAAAGCTTATTCCAAACTCAGGATAGGCAAGGGAGATTGTGCCCAGCAGCATTAGGGTGAGCACCCCAGGGGATGGGGTTATGGGGTTATGGGGTTTAGCAGGGTCTGATGATGCCCAGGGACAGTGCAGGCATGAGCCAGGGTAACCTGAACACAACGTGCACTTGTTTGGGGGGGTTTAAGGGGGTCATCTGTAATTACCCACTTGGAATGTGGCTGGGAGAGGGTGATTAATTTCCCCACTCCATCTGAAAAGCCTGTGGGAATTTTCAGGACCTCAGCCATAAGATCCTGAGCTTTGAGCATCCTTCAGCAGCTCCACCTGCCCAGCCTGGCTCTGCTGCTGGGTTCAGGACCCCCCCAGCAGTGAGGAGGGATGGGGAGGAGTTATCTGCAGAGTTTTCAGCCCTGTCCTGCAGCAGGGAGGGGTTTCCAAGGGCTAACTGGGCAGGTCTGAGAGCTCTGACCTTGATTAGCAAGAGGTTGCCCAGTTGTCCTGACTGGGCATTTGAGTGGTTAACCAGACAGAGATAAATCAGACACCTTAGAAATGACAATGTGGGTAATGAAAAATAAAAGTGGCAGCAGTTCCTTGGGTGTCCTTCACATCATCCAGTTGGTGCTTCTCCCTTTTTAAATTGTTCTTACTTTCATTGCACAAAAACATCAATTTTCCCTCTGCAAAACTGGAGCAAAGTCTTTGAGCAAGGCTGGCCTCGTGCAAGGGTCACAAAATTGTTCCTATAAGTCCTCCCCATCTGCATTATTTTTCCCCCGTTGCTTTGTTTTCGAAACCAAGACTCAGGCAGGTGTTTTAAGTCAGATTTTAAGTGTTTTAATCAGGATTTTGTGAAATGTTTTGGTGACTGCAGAGAGCATTACCTTTGTTTTATGTCCTCACCTCATTGATGTGGGTTCCTGATTTTTCTGAATAGAACCTTCTAGGATTCTGGCTTTGTAGGGTCTGAGGGTGCTGCTGGGAGCTGCTGAGCAGGACCAAGGAGGCTCCTCTTGTCCCTGCAGGATTTGTCCCTTGTCATAAACTGCTGCCAGCACAGCACAAGCATCATCCAGCTCCTTGGTTTTAACCTGCAGGAAGCAGTCAGTGCTTGTGTGTCTCTTGCAAGGCCAAAAGAAAAGCATAAAACACCTCAAAAGCAGGAGAGGGAGAGTAAAAGGTTGTTGTTTTTTTTTTTTTTTTCTGCTTTTTAGTGAGAAGGACAAGCTGGGGAGAATCCAGTGAAAACAGTGGCTTAGCTCTGAGGCAGTCTTGGCTTCAGGAGGCTGCCACTTCTCAGCAAGGTGCTGTTTAAATTCATTGTGATGTTGCCAGGCTTTTGATGGAAGGAGGATGGGAGATGAGCAGAGCTGTCTTCAAGGCATGCTTCCATCAAAAGTTCCAAGTCTGGCATGGGAGAGCAAGTTTTATTTTTATTTTTCTATTTTTTCTGAAGTTAAATAGACCTTGATGTGCAGAATGACCCCTGAATAATAATAATAATATAATAATAATAATAATAAATAATTTAATTATATAATAATGATGATGATGTGAAGGACACCCAAGGAACTGCTGCCACTTTTATTTTTCATTACCCACACTGTCATTTCTAAGGTGTCTGATTTATCTCTGTCTGGTTAACCACTCAAATGCCCTTTTTCTGACCTGATATATATCACATAAAAGTTTTATGGCAGTAATTTATAGAGGATGATTGCAGCTCTGACTGTAAAGCTTTGGAGCATCCCTGCTCCTTGGGGATGGGGCCTCTTGGCCTTGGCTGGGTGTTCCTGAGGCAGATGGCAGAATTAAAACTGAAAAGGTTGAGGTCTTGGGACTTGGCATCTCTGGGCAGCAAAAGAAGTTGTGGGTAAAGGTCTGGTGAGAGTATGGGACCTTTTTTTAAGGAATCCCAACACTGTTGGGATATTCTTCAGTCTTCCTTTATTCTGGAGTGGAGAATTTTGAGTGGAAGTCCATAGATTTTGGATGCTTTCCATCAGGAATGTCTGAGCAGAAGTGCCCTGCAGTTGGGCTCAGGTTAAATAGTCTGAATTTTTTGTCTCTTTGAAAGTTCTAAGATTTTAAAAGTTCATTGGCTGGGAAATCCAAATGTCCCAAATGTCCCTGTGCAAGATCCCAGCTGCTGAAACAGATGTGGAGGGAGCAGGAACAGCATTTCAGTGGCAACAGGGTTGTGAAAGGAGGAAGAGCCTCTTAGTTTTCCTGTCCCTTTTTAGCTGGAATTAATTTTTTTGGGTCATGCATTAAAAAAAATAATTCTGACCCACGGGCTTGCCCAGTAAAACCAAGGGCTGGTTTCAGGATGTGTTCTTGTGTATTCTTCTCTGCTCTTACTGTCTCCTTTTTCTTGCTGGAGGAGGAATGTGAGTGGATGGGGTTTTTCTCTTTTAAGTTGTCTTTTTTACAGATATTTATTTGTCTGTTTGATGCTACCGAGGGCTAAAGAGGTTAATGTATTTATGCTGGCAGAGCCCCTTTTTGAAGCCTGTGTGCTCCTTCCCAAGTCTGTATTTTGAAGTTTATTGCATTTTCTGTGCTCCTTCCACATAGGAAGAGTGGGAGAAATGCTGGCATTGGGTAATGGAGTGAGAGCCAGAGGTCAGGTTTGATCTTCCTCTAAGTCCTGGACTCCTTCATCTCCTGGGAGCAGGGCACAAGCTGTCACAGAAATAGATGGAAAAGTGAGTGAGGACATGAATGGAGCCATCTATGGATTTCTTCTTAAAGTTTCTTTGTCCAGAAAATGAAATTTCCTTGAAACAGAGATGGTTCCTGGGAATGCACCACTCTGAATGGATTTCTGGATCAGAAAATCAAGTTTTTGAGAGGGTTGAAACTTCTGTTTTGCCATCTTTGGACTGGGAAAAAAGTGTTGGAGCTGAGAGAAATTTAGTGTGTAGAAAGCTGGATACTAATGACACTTATTATAAGAAAAAGTGCAACACCTCGAAGTTGAGTTAAGATCAGCTCTGTAGTTTATTAGTAACCAGAAATCCTGCATTTCCTTGCCTCTCCCTGGGTTGAAATGTGAGCAGATGGCCTGGTTTGTGTGAAGAAAACAGTTAATAGCTGACCATCATTTAAAACCTCTTTCTTGGTAAACTTAAGAGGATTTGGTTGCATTGTAGAGCTTCAGATTTGGAGCAAAATCATTCCAAGATCAAAGGTGCAGAACTGGAAAGGAAGAAATCTGCTGTGCTGTCAGGGTGATGGGTTGGAGACCAAACCAGGCAGCTTGGGCCTTGGACCTGCTGGTTTTCTCCCTCTCCCCAGAGCATCTTGTTTAATATCAGGAATTTACTGCAGCAACTGAAGTTCAAACACCTTGTGTGGTTTTTTTCCTACGATTTGTGGCATCATTGCACGGAAGTTGAAGCTGATGCATTTGCTTTCTCCTGAGCCCTGTGTGCTTCAGCAGGCTGCTTGCCCTTATTTTCTGAAATACCACGCTAGCTCTTGAGGGTTACAGCTTGATGTGATCAGGTTTGGTTTCCAGAGAAGGCTGCTTAGCCAAATCCTTCTGCCTGCCTCCCCGTTGCCCCCACCGCCTTCCCTCAAACTCTTAAAAAATTTGGATTCATTTCTTTATTTTGAGCCCAGCCAAATCACTTGCTCCTGGGCTTCTAAACGTGGGTGAAACCACAGTGCAAAACCATCCTCTTCCCAAGTGTATATAGGAAAGGAGCATGAGCCAAGGTCCATATTTTATCTTAGTCAAAAGAGTCAGGATTTCCAAGTCGATCCCACCCTGCGATTTCCAGCGCTGAAATCTCTGCCCCCCCCCCTTGGCTCTCCTGCCCTGGCAGGGAACAGTTGGCATTTTTTTTAAGAACCATCTCATATTTTCAGATCCTCTTGGATGGGAAGATACCTGCATCTGTGCTAGAATCATCTCTCCAAGTCATAATCCCCCTAGAAAAACCTTTGCATGGCAGGAAAGCTGCAGGTGGCAGAGCTGGGGAGCTGGGTTGGTGGCTCCTGGGGGTCCCAACATCTCCTGGATCTGTCCAGGGCAGCATCACCCCAATCCCCCCAATTCTGTGGGCACAGCACAGGGATCTTTGTCCTAAAAGGCTCCAGGATTTCCAGCTGTGTTGGTTGTGGAGCCCTTGGGAAGGGATTTGGAAGGGGTTGGGTGCTAAGAGCTGGCCTTGCCTCTCTGCTTGCTGCAGGATGGGTGAAGTTTCAAGCTGAAATGTCATTTGGGCTTTAAAATTTCCCCTCCCAGGGACAGGAGGGAACCAGAGATGGGGGGAAAAAAGATGAATCCGTGTCCTTAAAAGGGTTTTGGGGCTGCTGGGATTTGGGAAGCAGTGTTGCAACCCTGTGGTGATAGGGCACAGCTCCTGGTGTGAAATCCTTGCTGAGGTTTGGCAGTGTTGTGTGAGCCCTAAAGGCTTGTTCAGGCAGTGATTTTATTGATATATTTCTTTTTTTTAAAAGAAAAGGGTTTGGGGAGCCTGGATTTGAGTCCCCAGGAATAGGGAGAGCTCTGGGCTTGTGCAGTGAAACTGGTATATGGATAGTTAAGCATTTGGGGAGTTTGGCCAAGGCTTTCTGGCATAAAGCTTGGACAGTTTGAATAATTTATAATAATATTTTCCCATCTGTTTGTTGTTACTAAATATGAAGTACTGATGTTGCACAATCTTACCTTTTGGATTTATGTCCAGAAAAAATCGGTGTGCATTTTTCTTCAATACCTTTTCACTCTAACTTAGGGTTACAAACAGCATTTTGAACTCCTCCTTTGTGAGTTTAAAGTAAAATTAGATGAAAAAAAAAAAAACAAACACCTCCTGACATGTGCCACTCTTTTAAGGGTCTGCACTTTCTCTTTGGGAAATTATCCTGTCCAGGAATAGGTTTCTCAAGGGTTTAATTTCACTTCTCAATCCTCAGTTCCCATCCTGCTGGGGTTGTATGGGGAAAAAAAAAAATAAAGTCAGTTTTGCAGTTGTGTCCCTGGCTGAGCACACCCAAAAGGTGAAATAATCTCTGGCTACACCAGCACCAGGTATCAAAGTGCTGTGAGAAGGTTCTTGTGATTGCCAGAAAATAATTCCTGCTGCTGATCCCTGCTGCCCTGGGCTGGTGCAGCAGGAGCTGTAGGGATCTGGATGGATTTGCCACCTCTCTGGGATGGGAAAAATTCTGCAGCCCAACAAGCAGCTCCAGAAATTCTGCAGAAAAACTGCCCCATGTGCAGAGGCATCAGTTGGAAGAGTTCAGTGGAAGCATTTTCTCACTCCTTTCAGTCCAGAGGTTTGCTGTGCTCGGTTCTCTTCATTTCCACATTTCTTAAAAAAATGTTTTAGCTTTGGTGTCTCTACTTACCTGCTCCTGTGGAGTCTTCTTAGAGAGGGATATTGGATCACAGCAAAAATCTCTTTTAAGTGGCTTCATAGACTGCCTGAGCAATGCCATGTTTATTAAAGTGGTTTTTTTGTCTAAATGTTCAGTGCAGGCTGTAACATTTAAACATATAAAAACTAGAAAGTGATTATTTTTACAAATAATTCCAGTGCTGTAGAATTTTGGTTCCCTTACCACGTTTCAAATGATTTTTAAATAAAACATTTTTTTTTTTCCCTCTTCCATCCAGGGCTTTATTGGTGTGAGCACAGCCCAGGCTCAGGTGTATGATAAATCACTGGAATAAGCAGGGCTGGTGTTCAGGCTCCCTTCACAGCTGTTTCCAGTTACTGAATTTCAGCCCCCAGCTTTCCTGACAAGTTTCCCATTAATGATTGAAAGTTTGCATCAAAGCCTGGATGGTTCTTGCTGTCGATAAGAAAAAAAATGCATTTTTTGGAGTGGTTATTTCAGAGGTGTTCCCATTCACTGTCAGCATTTAAGCAGCTATTCCAGGGTGTTTTCCTCTGCTTTGGGGTTACCCAGAACCATTTGTATGGCAACTCCCTGGGCTCTACCTGCTATTCTGCTTTTCCCAGCTGGCTTTAGGTTGCCTCCACTCTCCTTTGCTGGCTAAATCTCTTTGTTCTGGGCCACATGGATTTTCAGCCTGAATTAATAATGCTGTGGAGTGTGGAGAGAAAAAGGCAGTGATTTAATTCCTATGGTTTATTTTATGCACTGAAGTCATTTGGATTTCTTACAGTGGGGAGAGCTTGTGGTCTTGGGACATATGTGCATAGCTGTTTAATATCAGTTGTCACTATCCTGATGTGATTTTTTTTGGGGGGGGGTTTCTTTAATGTGGTTGATTTCGGCGGTTTCCATAAAAATAATAATAATAAAAAAAAAAGCAAAAAAGCTACTTCTTCAAATTAGAAGCAAAAATTCTAATGATATGCTACAGAATACCCTCAGGAGTGAATTTGAGGTCCCATCCCTGGGAACCCCACCACCCAGGTTGCTTGGTGGTGAGGGGCAGAGGAAAATCTTGCTTGTTGTGTTATCATCAGACTGCTGAGTCCTTCCAACTGGCAGCTTCTCAGCAGAAAGTGGGGACTGGTAATAGTTGTGGGAATGCAGCCTGTTTTTCTTCTCTTCTTTTTTACCCAGGAAAGCTTCACAGCATTTGTAGCTGGAGGAGGTGGATGGTTGGTTCTGAGATGCTGGAGGTTGATGTTTGTTGAGGGTTGATATTTGTTGGGATGCCAAACTTTTGTCTTCCATTTAAAAAAAAAAAATAAAAATGATGCAGAATCAGAGTCAAGAAAATTATTTTGTCGGGGTGACCTGAAGCAGAACTGTGACCATCAGGGCATCTGCAAACCCTTTGCTGGGTCCTCAAACCTCACTGCTGGGCTCAGAGGGGTGGTGGCCAGGCCAGAAGTCATCTGGGCTTCTCTGGGGAACAGAGTTTGGGTGAGCAGCCTTCATGCTGCCACATCCTGAGGAATCTGCACTCAATTATCTGTGGGGAAAATCCCTGCTCTGAACGTCTTGAAGAATTAATTTGCAATTGGTTTCAGTTTTTGTAGCAGAAGTGATAAGTAGTCAGTGGTTGCTGAGGTCTTTCTGAAAAAGGGAGGGGGATAACAATTTAAAAAGGACATTTCTGGAAGGAGAAAAACCTTTCCAGTGAAACTGGATGATGGAACTGTGACAGTTTCCAGTGAAACTGTCATCAATTGAAAATGAGTGTGGTGGCACCCTGTGAGGTTTCTTGTTTGGTTTTAGTTGTTAGTTGTGGTTTTGATTTTTTTTTTTTTTTTTAATCATCTCCTAGCTAGAGAAGAAGAAAGATGGGGCTGGGTTTAGGGTTGTCTTTATTGCTGTGTTTGGTTACAGACTATGAAATGTAGACAGGAATAAGAAGAGAATTGTGAGGCTTAAAAAATCAGCTGTTGCTTTGTCATGGGGTTGTTTCAGGAGCTTCAGGGTTCACTCCCTCTGGTCCTATAGATGCAGAACAGTGGTCCAGACCCTGGAGCTGGAGGGTGGACTGAAATAATTAGTGTATTAATTCCCTCTCAAGGGAAATGGGTTCTGATGGGTTCTGATCACCCAAGCAATAAAACTCCCTGCAGCTCTGAACCTCCTGGCAGCAGTGGGACCACCACTGGTACCTGGGGCAGCATCACCTTGGTGCCTGGTGTGGTGGGACCTGGGTTCCCAGCCCCCAAAAGGATGTGGGAAGGAGGTAAACTGAGGCACTGGACCAGGCTGGAGCAGCTGGGAAGCTTCCTAAGGAGCCTGTGGAGTCTTGCAGAGTCATTTTTCTGCAGAGTGCAATTATGCAGTTCCTTTGCCTTGGGTAAATGTAGATTTCAGCTGGCACGAGTTTGAAGTGGATGGATGGTGTAATTTGGGGAACAAGTATCTGTTTTAATTTCCTTTCCAAGATTTGCTTGATCGTTCCCTTGATACTTCTCCCATCAAATTATTCTCCTGACAGCTGAGTGTGACAGCTCAGGGCTCTCGAGTGGATTTGCTCCTGGCCCAGGTGAATTTGGGCTTAGAAACTGTGTTGGAGAGGACAGGTCATGGCCTCACCTTTGCCAAAAATGTAAATGATGGCTTTTGGGGTTTGAGTTCTGTTTTTCTGCTTTTAATTGTGTAAAATAAGATGTAAGCTGCCATTTGTGCCAGGTTTGATGCTGAATTCTGCCTCCTTGGGAGCTGAGTGGGGCTCTTTTGGGACTTTCAGGAAGGTGTTGGAGGACTATTTTTGGGTTTGCATTTTGCTCTGCAAACCAGCCAGAAAACAAAGAAAAAAATATACATTATTTTCCAAGTGCTAGGAAAGATTAGGCAAAGTCAAAGTAATTTATCCCAGCTGGCATTCCCAACCATAAACCAAGTGCGTGGTGTTTTCCAAAAAAATAGGGTGGCTCCTAACTTCCTGGAATTGAGAGCCTTGTTGTTTTTTTTTTTATTTTATTTTTCAGGCAATATTAAGTGATCTTTCTCCCAGAAGATGTGCAGTTGATGCCAGCTGACTGTGGCTGTGTCATTAACAGCACCCTTGGTCTCGTAGCTCTTTAATTTTATTTAAAATAAAAAGTCCCAGGGTCTCTGCAGAACTTGGACTGATCAGAGCTAACATACAGGTCCCCTGAATAAGAAAATGTGTGTGAAAATACATATAAAGGGGTCTGTTTTGCTCTAGCCCCAGTGTTTTTGAGATAGAAGAAAAAGCTGCTGAGGAATTGATGCTGGTGCAGGAACAAACTCAATGTTGGAAATTTCCTTGTGACTTCTGTGCTACGTTTTGGGTTTGTTCTGGAAGGTTTTTCCTCCTCTCCTTCCCTTTTTCCTGACTTTCTGCTGGAGCCTCTCCTGCCACGGGTGGTCCCCAATGTCCACAGAGTGGTTGGGGAGTGGAGGGTGGGTGGGAGGGACCAAGAAATGGGGATTTCTGGTGCCCTTCAGGTGAGTGGCAGCTAAATATTTGGGACATATTAATGCTAAATACTCTGGTCTGAATTCCACTGAAGGGAAGGATGTTCACATTCCTTTTAAAGCAAAAAAAAAAAACAACCCCTAATCAGGTCATTGCTGTGGATGCTTCCCTGAGGCCAGGCAGGGGATACCTGGTGGGGTTTAAGGGATGGAAGCCAGGAATGGGATGAGCCATGGCCACCAGCACTGGCACCTACCCAGACAAAACTGGGGGGGATTTGGGGAGGTCTCAGGGTCACATCCTGTGTGCAGGGAGGTGGCAGGGTCCCCACAGCCACTGGGGGCTGTCTTGGGGATGTGCAGCTCCCAGGAGCATCCCTGACCCCACTGGGCAGCCTGGGGGGCACTGGAGCCTTTTGCTGTCCCCAATCCCAAGGCACAGTTCATGTGTGTCTCCCATCCTGGCTGCTGTTCCTGAGCCTTCCTTAGGATTTTTTTTATCAAGTGGATTTCAGAGTTTTCTTTTCAAAGCATCCGAAACAGTTAAAACAACTCAAGTGCAGCTGTCAAAATAAATACCCCTGCTTTGTGTTGCTTTATCTTTTGGTGTTTTCTTACCACTCTGAAACTGGCTTATCCCTAAAAATGGAATCCACAGTCATTCTCCCAGCTGCTGGTACAGATTAATAAGGGTGTCTGTCTCCAGCATCTTGAGATTTGGGAGGTTAACAAGTAAGATCTGTCCCTGGATGGAGGAAACAGTGACTGCCACGTTCAGAAAGCAACACTTGATGAATGTCACATCTGGCTGCTCCCCTAAATAAACCTGATTTATATTTCCATGTTTTTATCAGCTGAGCTCTAAATTTATATATTAGATGCCTGTTCTAATGGTGCATATATATTTTGGAGGCCTTAAGCTTATTTATGCTGAGTGGGAGCTGCTCAGGAGGGAGTAAAATAGGAGGAGAGGCTGAGGAAAGAGCTTAAAGAAATGAGCTGAGATCTTGAGACTCTTTGCAATTTTTTCTCTCTCCTCTCGGTGTATCCCAGGGAAGACTGATGAGTAATTTGATGGTGGTGAGGTATTTTGGTGGTCGAGGGACCAGGAAAGGCAAAATTAGGGCAAAATTTGGGGCTGCCTGATGGCAAAAAAAAGAAAAAATGTTTTGGTATGCTACTTAATAACCATTACTCTTTCTGGGGAATGAGGTGTAAAGGTTGTCATCTGTAATCTTGACATCAGGCCTGCAGCATTTTAATGAGTTTTTCTCTGTTGAAGCTGGAAATGGCAGGTTTTGGGTTTGCAAGGAGAGAAGACTTCTCAGTGCAGTTGATTTTTTGGCATTCATTCTCTAATTGCTAAAAAACCTGCTGCTTCCTCCTACATTTCCATCAGATCTTCTTAAAATCAGCAGAGCAGCTTTTTGATTTCCTTGAGGTCTGGGTTAGCTCTTCCTTCCTCCCTCCTGCTCCTTTTTTTATTTTTTTTTTTTCTTCCTTTGTTCTGGGAGGTTAAAGCTGTGGGTGTTGAGGTCCCATTAGTCATTTTGGCCACTTCTGAGCTCAGCTTGTTGAAAAACACCAGGAGGAAACTGGTTCTGAATTGCAGCAGCTTCACTGAAGCTTCATTCGAGTTGCTTTGCAGGGCTGTAGCTGGGTGGAGGGGTTCAGCTGGGACAGAGGGGATGTCCTAAAGGATGCAAAAATATCAATTTTATCATCTTGTCATCCTCCAAAACAGCCTTCACTCCAGACAGAGCAAATCCCCTTTTTCAAATCAGAACATTTTATATTAAAGGTACTGTAGTGTTTTTCTTGTCTACACAAATCCTGCTTTTTGCTTGGTTGGTTATTTGGCTCTTCTTAAAGATTTTTAGTGTGAAATACAGGGCAGGATTTTAACTGAAAATTCCACTTGTGGGTTAAAGTGGCTCCTGGAGGAAATGAGCCCTGTGGCCCTGTCCCTGGTGATGGTTGCTGGCTGGAGCACTGCTGCTCTTTCCTTGATGGAGTTGGGTTGGGGGCATCTGGGCTGGGCAAGCATTTGCTCTCCAGATCTGGTTGGTAAATGATGATGATGATGATGATGATGATGATGCCACATGGGGTCTGTGGGTTGTATATAACTGTGTGTGGATGGACATCTGCCCTGCTGTGTGCTGGGACCATTTTGGGGGCTCTGACCCGTGCACTGGTGAGAACAGCCTGGATAGTGTTGGACACAGCTGCTGGCTCATACTCCAAGTTTTACAGTCCTTCTCTGTGACCTTTTTTGCTACCACAACCTCTATTTCCTCTTCTGCACTCTCACATTCCACCTCAAACTGCCCATGACTTGTTCATGGTCTTTTTTTTGTCCCTGCTTACTGCAGATGGGTTGGACTAGATGACCTTTAGAGTCCCTTCCAAGCCAAATTATTCTCTGATTCTTGCATCTCCCTGTTGAGGTTGCACCTTTGTCCTCCCCCCTGTGATGCTGTAGCTGTTGGGTGGTTGTATCTGGCCTGAAGTTAAAGAACTGGGAAGCCTCTGTTCCCTGCTCCATGTAGAAAATCTAATTTTCAAGATATTTTTCTCCTCCTCCTCCGTCGAGGAGAAGATCAGGGAAGCAGAGAAAACTCAAAATGAGAGCTTCCCCCCAAACTGATGGGGAAGCCTGATGAAGGAGTCATCCCTCAGTGAGTATTTATCATCTCTTGCAAAAATTGATGCTAAATCTCTGATCTCCCAAGGGCAATGGGAATCACGGATGATCCAGCAGGAAAAATTCCCCCAGGATGCTTTTTATTTGGGGACTTGCTTTCTGTCTGCTTGCAAAACAGCTCTCCAGGTGCCTGCATGGGGTTGGTTTTAATTTGTTCTTGCTTGAAGTGAACAAGTGGGGAATGATAGCTTGGAAATGGTGAGGAAAGGGAGGCTGGTGGGGCTGTCAGGCTCAAGGTTGCCATGCAAACCATCTTAACAGCTGCTAATGGTTTCTTGAGCTGCCAAAGCAGCCTGAAGAGAGATTTAACACCCCACAGACACCTGTTTTTAGCAATTGAGCTCTGCCTGCACATGGCACAGTGCTTCAGGGGTCCTGTCCATAAAGAAGAGATAAAATGTGTTCAGCAGGTTGCTGGAGAAGGTGGGAATTGCTGGGTTTCTGCTTCAGACCAGAGCTTTCTTGGTGGAGAGTAAGCACAGTGGGAAGGAATCCAACCTGGGAGAGATGAGGACTAAAGGGATTATTTTTTCATGTATTTTGAACTGGGGTACATCTTCCTTTGGTGTCTCTCTGTCAGTCAAAGGACCCTGGGTTGCAGTGGCCTCCCAAGGTTCAGAGTGCTGTGCAGGATGGAATAAGGTGCCAGTTCTCCCAGATGCTGGAAAGCTTCCATTCCATCTCCACCTGTAGCAAGGTTGGGGTCCAAGGTGACTTTCCCTGGAGTTTTAGCCCCAAGAAGGTGTCAGAATTCCTACTTGCTGGATTTCCAGAATGAACGTGGGCTTATTCCTACTGCTTTGCTCCCTGGGACCACACAGACCACAGCAGGCACCAGAGCTGAGCAGAAAACCATCCTCAGGGTAGGGATTGGTGCAAAAATCCCTCCTGGGAGAGGAAGGGTGGGCTGGGGAGGCTGCATTACACACACCAGTGATGGCTTTCTGGTCTAGCTTGGCCATAGAATCCTAGAATGGGCTGGGTTGGAAGGGACCTCAGAGCTCCTCAAGTCCAACCCTTGCTCCACTCCCCCCGTGGTTCCCAGCCCATGGCACTGAGTGCCACATCCAGGCTCTTTTGAAATATCTCCAGGGATGGAGAATCCACCCCTTCCCTGGGCAGCCCATTCCAATGCCTGATCACCCTCTCTGTAAAGAATTTCTTCCTAATATCCAACCTAAACCTCCCCTGGCAGAGCTGAAGCTGAGCTGAAGCTCTGCCAGGGGAGGTTTAGGTTGGATATTAGGAAAAAATTCTTAAGATCATGGCTTCTTGTCTTACTGATACCTGCCTGGGAAAAGAGCCCAACCCCCCCCTGGCTCCAACCTCCTTTCAGGGAGTTGTAGAGAGTGATGAGGTCTCCCCTGAGCCTCCTCTTCTCCAGCCTCAACACCCCCAGCTCCCTCAGCCCTTCCTCACAGGACTTGTGCTGGATCCCTTCCCAGCCTCCTTGCTCTTCTCTGGACCTGCTCCAGCACCTCAATCTCCTTCCTGAGCTGAGGGGCCCAGAACTGGACACAGGACTCAAGCTGTGGCCTCCCCAGCAAGTAGAATTTCTGACCCAGTGGGTCCCATATCACCTTTTGATCAAATGAGAGGGGTTTATGTGAGGTGGATTTGGGGCTTTTCCAGTCACACAGGAGGAATGTGTAGAAGAACCACTGATTCCTGAGCAACTATGGATGTTCTGGTTTGGTAGGTTGAAAGTTTGGTCTTTGCCTTTCTTGTCCTTTGGTTATGTTACAGTTTTTCTTATTTTCTTTTTTTTTTTTTCAAGCAAAGACCTCTTAACTCTGGTCTTTGAGTGTGCCATTATCTTCTTTTCATCTGACCAGCTTGGGTTTCCAGAGAGAAAGCTCACCAGAAAACTATGACTGCCTTTTAGTTACATCACAGACTTCAACACAGAAAGGGTTATTGGAAAGAAAATCCCTTCCAGGTTATAATCCTTTGTCCCAGGGACCATTCCTGAGCGATAATCCAGATTTTTTCTTTTTTTTTTTTTGCCTTGTGCCATGGGAACCTGGCAGTAGATGCTCTCTCCAGGTCTGTGCAGTCTATACCTGAACCTTCACAAACTTGTGCCCCTTTCCTGGTGCTCATCCCTTCAGCTCCCCATGAGTTGTGGATCAGGGCTTGGGGCTTTTGGCCATGGGAGGGTTTTGAGGGCTGGTTTGAGATGAGATGTTTATCTCCAGAGATGAACCAGCCCTCACTGATAAGCAGCAATCCTTGCATGTGTTCTCCTTGCCTTGCTGGCCATGCTGGAGAGGTGCTGGTGGCCATGAGTTGATAGGAACACAGCTGAAATAATTTTCATTACTTTTAAGACAGTAATTAAATACAGTATGTACAGATCCCTCAAGATGACAGCCGCCCACAGAGCTAAAAACAGGAAATCCATTAACTTCATTATTTAAAAAATAAAATAAAAATCCTCCCAACTGATTCTTCTGTCATTTCAAGTTCTGCATGGAAGGAGGGCTAATTTAATGCTGCATTAGCTCACTGTTATCACCCTCCTGTTACCTAAGTAGTTTCTAATGACTACCCTGGAGAGCACTTGGAAGCTTTTAAAAGTTTTTATGCTTTTTTTTTTTTTTTTTTTTTTTTTTTTTCCTATGTGGTTTATACTTTTAAGAACAAAAGTTATTGATAACACTTTTCCAAATCTTCCAACAACATCAAGAACTGTTCTGTTGGCTGCAGAAACACCAAGTATCACCAGCCTCTTCAGCTCTTTGACAAGACAAGAAATTTGAAGTTTTTAATATGGGTGGTGGTTGGGGAAAATGGATTTGGCAGAGTTTGACTTGGAGAAACTGGTTCAGACTTTGGGCTTGTTGGTGTTTGAGGAGTGGGGTTGTGGTCCTGCCCAGGACAAGGTGCCAAAGGGGACCCTTTGGCTTTTATGGCTTTTATGGCTTTGGGAAGACTCAGGTTCCTCTGGGGAAGGTGCCTGGCAAGATTTCTCTTTGTTCTGAGATGCTTCAGTGAAGGTGAAGCTGGGGCTGCCTGGTGAGCTCTGTCCCAGAAGAGAGGAAAAAGCAGAATATTTCAACAGGTGGTTGCTGAGACATGAAAAGCTTCTGCCTGAAAGCCAAACCCAGTTGAAACTGGTGATCCTTTTGCCACGGGGTTTGGTGTGGCCATTATTTCATGCTGGCAGACACCAGATTTTTATTTTCTAGAGGACACTTTAGCAAGGCACTTCAAAAAAAAGCTTATCTTAGGAGAGCTGGGACCTTTCCTGTCCTTTGAGGAAGTTGTTGCTGTGATGAAAGTGGTCGTGATTTGTGGAGTATTCTGGGTTTAAAAAAAAAAATTTTAGAAGGAAAAAGCAAACCTATTTATTTTTCACGGGTGGGTTTTTTTGGATTTTTTTTTTTTTTTCTGCTTTTTTGAGATTTAGCTTTCCCAGTTGGAAGAGGGCTGGATTTGACCTGACTAAGGCAATATTGACTTATTAAAAGAAAAATATTGATACATCAGTACACTTATCACAACCAAATAGAGCAGCTTGTCCAGGGAGGTAGCTGAGACTTCATCCCTGGAGATCCTCAAGGTGAGGCTGGATGAGTTGAGGATGTCCCTGCTGACTACAGGGGATTGGACTGGATGACCTTGAGAGGTCCCTCCCAACCCAAATTATTCTGATTCTCTGAGCATTTTCCAATTTAATCTGTATTTCTGCAAGTGGGAGATGAGTCCAGGTGGCAGGGTGAAGGGGGATGCTGTGATGGGGAAGGTGACAAGGACAAGCAGTGGGTGCAGAAGCAAAGGGCACTGAATTTACTGTTTGCATCACTCGAACCACACGTGGTGGTTACAACAAATATCTGCAAAACTAAAAATCCTTGGTCAGAATATCCCGGAGGGATTTTCAACAGGTGTTTGAGTGCTGGCCCTGCAGTGGTTGTGCTGCTCCATTTCAGGGAGGTGGGGAGGAGGGAGGCTGAGGAGCAGTTAATCCCATTCCAGGGTAAATCACTCCGGGTTGGGTATCTCCTTGCTGGGGCTGCCGGGGTGTCTGACACACAATATTCATAGGCAGACAGCTGCACTGTCCTGTGCTGCCTGCAGAGAGCTGGGAAATGCCTCTGCATTGTAGGAGCATTTGCAAAAGTCCTCTCTATAAATTGGACGTGCAGGGTATGTGTAAACCCAAAGAGACAGTGCGGGGTTTCAGCCTTTGAAGGGGGGGAATTAATAAAAATAAATGATTACATGATTTCTGAGTTTGACCAGCTTTTTCCTTTTTCTCTCAGAAAACCAGGGTTTTTTTTAGTTAAAAATCAGAAGCTTCGTTCTCTTTTGGACCTGACTGTTTAATTCCAAAGGGTTTCTGTTCTGCTCTGCCTCGTGGCTTTCTCCCCAAATGTCCCTGTGAACAGCAAACTGGTTTGGGATGCAGGGAAGGTTCAGTGTGGAGGGCTGGGTGGGAAGGGGTTGCACTGCTTTTCCTCTCTAGCCACGGACAAGCTGCTGCAACTTAGCTGTTTTTTTCATCAAGCATTTGACAGTAAATAATAAAGATGAAAATTGGAAGCCTTAACGATATAATGATATATAATCTATATTCCATTAGAAATAATACCCTCTGTAGGGAGCCATAACGGGGCTGCTTTGGACTTTTCTGGAGACTGTTCATGCCAAATTGACCTTTTTTTTTTTTTTTTTTTTCTTACATGTTAAACACCAGTAATGTTTTCTACAGCACATCAGATGTTGCTGCCAAGGGGCACGGGCTCTGCAGAAGGGCTCGGGGAGACCGCGCGGTGCCGGCTGTCAGGGTTCCTCTTTCAAGCAGCAAATGGGTTTTGACTCTAGAGATCCCTTGCCATTGAGCTACAGTTCTCAGCTGAAAATGTAAACTCTTGGAGGATTTAGGTTTTATCTCATTTGGAAGAAGAAAACCATTTGCAAACCCTAAAAAGGCAAATGGGAAAGCTTTTGGGGTTTTGCGTCTTCCCCTTCTTCCCTGTTTTTCCTGCCCCCTTGGCACATCCTCCCCTCTTTTCCTCCTTCCCTGCCCCAGCAGAGACCTCTGGAAAATGCCAAACTCCATGGGAGCACGTAACAAACATTTGAAACGTGTGTGGGGCAAGTGCAGCCACCATTGGCAGTTCATTTTATTTCCATTTTTTTTTTTTTTCTTCTTCTCCCCCAAAACAACCACAACAACAACAACAACAACAACAAAAAGAAAACCAACCCAAGCCCGTGGCTCCCTCTCCGGCTGCGCGGGAGATAACAATGGGGTGCTTTGTGCTGCTCTGCAGCTGCTGAAATTTGACTAGATCCAAGTGAAGAAAACAGGAGCAGGTGGGTCAACAACGTGACCCTTTCGTTCCCAGCAGTATCAGTGTGCGCCGGGGCCGGAGGGACCAGGGTGAAGGTGAACCCCCCAAATCTAAGCCAGGCAATGAGGATGTGGTGCTCGGGGCTCTGAGGATGGGAGCTGCCTTGCTGAGATGGCCCTGATGCCTTTAAATACCTCGGGGTTTGTTGTCGTTTCTAAAATGGGGTTTGCTCCGAAAATGCTGGAATTGGGAGATGTCTCCACACGTGGAAAATTTGGGGTTGCTACAGGCAAGAGAGCTCCACTCTGTGCCCAGTGCTTTGAGTCCCACGTTGCTGTTGGTTTCTTGGTTTGGGTGATGCTCCATGGCTGCTCCTAAAACTACTGATGCCCAGTGCCTATCCACAGCCCCAAAGTGGGGGATCATTGCATTCCCCCCCATAGTCCCTCCAGGTCATGGGAATGACTTCCTTCATGTCTGCTTTTGTTGGGCTAGAGCTCCTAAAAGATGTCAAGAGTTGGGAATTCCTGCAGTTTGGAGGAGGGGTGTGGTTCCTGGTGTGTTTGGTGGAGATGGAGGATGCAGTTGGGTTGGACTCCTTTGCCTGGCACTGCCACACCAGGAGATGCATCCCACTCAGCAGCAAGAAGAGGAGGATAAGGACAGGGAGAAAAATCCTGTTCCTCCTTAGCTGCACAGGGCAGTTGTTCCTAAGGTCTTCTCTGCCAAGGTGTGATGAATTGGTTGACACCTTTCAGTGTTTTTTGGCTTTGAGAGCCTCAGAAGTGGTGTTAGAAGGTGGCAGTGCTCAGACTTCAGCAGTGTCCAGCAGACACATGGTTACAGCCTGGAACCTGTCTAAGATTGCAGGGGATTTTCAGTCTGAGGCATTTAAGGGGCAGACACGAACAACTGTTTGTAAGTCAGCAGTTAGAAAGGCAAGGTTTCTGTTGATGGATCTTTGTAATCTTGCTTTCTAATATCAACTTACACTGAAGTGAACGTGATCTGGAGCAGAGCTCCCCCCTTTTACGCTTCGCCCCGGATACAGTCGGGGTCTCGAACGATGCGTTCACCTCCTTAAAAAAAGATTTTTTTTTTTATTTTTTAGCTGTCAATTTTGAAGCGGAAACTATGCCTCGTGTTGCTCGGGGAGTAGCATCACTTTGTTTGCACACCCTGAAGCCTGGAAGAGGAATAACAGGTTCCACCAGGCTGAGGCCATGCTAAGCAGGGAGTGGTGACAGCTCTGGGGGTGGCTTTGGCAGTGGGAGGGCTGCCACGGGGAAGGGGCCACGGTGAGGAGCTGCTTGGGGTGGGAGAAGGATGGATGGATGGATAGAGGCCAGAGAGGAGCTTCCCCGGCTGAGGACAGGGTATGTGACTGCTTGGGTGATGTGTGCTAGTACAGAAAATTGATCTGCATGACCACATTACCAGCTGTGGAGCCTCAGGCCGCCGGGAAGAGGGTTGTTAATAAATCAGAGGTTTTCCGTGCGTGTCTGCAGCTTTATTGTGTTTTTGAGCAGGAACCCTCCGTGATCTCCTCCCGAGGTCAGGAGCAGAGCACAGCACTTCATCTGCACTGGCAAATCTCCCATCACCATCCACGGGGCTGGACAGAACTGAGCCACAAGCCTGGGGAGGTTTAGGTGAAGAGTTGTGCAGCGGGGCTGTGACCGGGGTTTGTCCTTGGCTGCACTTGCAGGCAAAGCCTCTTTGGTGCTGGTTTGGCTGTCCCCATGGCCACCCCCCTTGTCAGCACTGGGTGACTTCAGAGGTTGGTCCCAACAGCTGGCAGCACTGCTTGCTCCATCCCTGAGCTGTCTCCCTGCCTGGCAGGGCTCACAGTGGATTATGCTGTTGGACTGGCAGCCGTGGTGGTGGTGCTGGTGCCAGGATTCCAAGTTGGTTCTTTGGAAGCAGCAGCACAGGTGCAGGCTGAGCCCCTGCTCCAAGCACGTGTTGGGAAGGCTCCCTCTTGGCTTTGGGGTCACATCCACTCCGTCCCCATGTGCTGGGTGTGGGCTCCTGTAAATCATTTCACTCCAAAGAGCATCAGCCGGGATGGCACTGCCCTTTCCTGCCCCCTTCCTGCACAGAAGGAACACCAGAAATACATCCTAAGGAAATGGGCTTAAAAATTAAAAAATTGGAAAAGTTGCTGCCGTGTCCTGCTCCGGGGAGAGAAGGTGCAAAGGGCCAAGCATCCCTAGGGATGCCCAGGTTGTTGTCTGCCTCCCTGCTCAGCCATCCCACTGCATCCCACAGGTCTGCCAGGGGGAAGGACAGCAATTACCATATGAAAAAGCTGAACAACAGTGGGATGCTTGTGCAAGGCCTCTGCACCAGGGAGTTTCACTGCCCATTGCTGGGATTTGTGGCTGGGTTTAGTAACAATTAACCTTTCACATTTGGCTTCAGCCCTTGCTTTCCTGGTGCAGCTGCTTTTCTAACAAGAAACTTCATTTCTCCTCTCAGAAGCTCTGATTTTGGCAGTCGGGGTATCTGCTCTGGAAACCACAGGATGCATAGAGGGAGAATGTTGGGGTTTTTGTTTTTATTTTTTTTTAATGTTGGGTTTTTTTTTTATTTTTTATAACTGTTTGATGTCGAATAATCTGTTTGATTGCTGCATCTTGCATTTGAATACTGCATTTTGATTTAAGGGACCCAGTGCCTATTAAGGGAAATAAAAAAAAAAATTGCATGCTTGCTGCTTCAAATATTTTAGAGCTCTGAGTGACAATGTCAAGTCATGGCTTTTAAAAAAAATAACCTGATTTTGCAGTCAGGTGTCTCAGACCTGACTGGAAGAAATGAATGCTTTTGGGAAGTGTTTTCCTGCCTGTCTGGTGTGAGGGACCAAACTTTGGTGCCATTTAAAAAGCAGCAAAGTTCCTGGAGGACTCTTGGGAAGGAACATGGTTACAAGTGGCCCATGAATGCTATGTGGTCAGATTTATGTAGACATGAAGATGGGAATACCATCATCTTTGATGGCCCCCACAAGGTTGCTGAGTTTTCAGGAATTGTCCCCATTAGGGTGCTATTTTGTGTCATTATTTTTAATTTTTTTTAATGGCTGCAGAGTCCATTTGTATCACATGAAAATAGTTGAAAGGAAAAGGGTGTAATTAGAGGGAGGACAGTGTTGGGGTGATTTGGTTTTGGCATCAGAATATTGTTACTTCAAAACCTGGTGGAGGTTGGATTTCACCTGTCAAAACAGAACTGCTGTCTCCTGGCTCTTCCAGAAGAATAATTTCAATATTTATCCTCTCTGCTGTGCTGAAAAAAGAAAATACAAAATACAGATTTGCATGCAGTAGGTTGTAGCCTGGCTTTTCCAAGGCATCTGATATCCCAGGTAACAAGTTCACTTTGTGCTTGCCAGGCTGTGCTTTGAGCTCAGCTCCACCTGGTATTCAGTCCAGAGGAATTTTGCCAAATCCAGCAATGTATAAAACTGGCTTGATGGAGGATTTGGGCTTTTTTCACTATGATTTTTCTTTACTGTTTAAGATTCGAAGCTCCTGCTTGCACGTTAATGTTGGTGATGATTAAGACTTAATGGGATTTTAATTGTTTCCTTTTGAAGATCAAGACTGCCCCATATTGGCACAAATCCATTAAAACCAGTGGGACTGTTGGTGGGAGCACTGGTCAGTTCTGTGCCTGGGCCATCTTGCTTGGGCACTTAAATTGCTTTTCCTTTGCTTCAGGAAAGTTTTTACCTTTTCTTTGGCTTCCCACTGATGATGGAAATAACAAAAGTATCAGTGGGCATCTTTGGAGAAGAAGAGCACAACCCCATGCACCAAAAGTTGCTTCACAACCTTCCCAGTGGAGCTGAATTCTCAGTGTGTGATGTGTTTCAAATCTGTGTAAGGATAACTTACAGCTCTTGGACAAGAATAATAATTATTTTTTTTTTCTCTTTTTTCTCACATGTGGGCACTACAGGATGGGAATCACAGCTGCTGGAAACAGGGTTCCTGGGGATATTCCTCTGCCCCCTCTGGACCCTCTCCTGCCTGCCCCAGCACACTCCTCCTTCCCCCATCGTCATCTGGGCCTTTCGGTGGCTGATTTTCAGGATCATGTTGGGAGCAGTAAGTGGGACTTTGCTTTTATTTTATTATTTTTTTCAGGTGATGGCAAAAAGAGGATCTCATCCTAGCAGAAAACCTGCCCCTGATCCAGCAGTCCTCTGGTTGGGGAATTTTTTGGGGTTGCAAGAAAGGAGCAGGAAGCAGGGGACATTTGGGACTGGTTGGCAGTGTCTTTCAGTTTATGGTTGGTGTTTATTTTGAGGACAAACATATATAAGAATATCTGCACTGCTAGGTTGGTGCTGCTCCTGTGATTGGCTCTTGGAGAGGAAGAGAAGTGAAGTTTGAGACTTGAGCATTGATAAGGTGCTTGGGAATCCAGTGGGTACTTCCCAGGAGCTTTACCCTGAGTTATATTCCCTTTGTGGTGCTTGACCAAAATGTCATTCTCTGCTCTGGCTTTTCTAAGAGAACAATTGCTGCCTCGCTGTCCCAGTGCCAGTGGAAATTCCCAAGTACCTTGTAAAAGAATCCATCAGGAACTGACACATCTTTGTTCAAGTTAAGGTGTGGCAGGGTTGTAATCCTGTCACCTGGATCTGCATTTTGGCCATTACAAAATCTCCCCATACTTTAAGCTCAGGCTCATCATGGGGGTTGGACTAGATGATCTTTTGAGGTCCTTTCCAACCCTTAACTTTCTATGATTCTGTGATCATTGAAAAAAGAGATTGCAAGGGGACTGGAGGTTTGTGAGTGCAGTGACACAGTGCTGCTGGCATAAATGACACCAGCAGGACCCTTGGGTGGTGTTCCCAGAGGAGCTGAGAGTGTTCCCTGGCTTAGAATCACAGAATCCTAGAATGGGCTGGGTTGGAAGGGACCTCAGAGCTCATCAAGTCCAACCCTTGCTCCACTCCCCCCGTGGTTCCCAGCCCATGGCACTGAGTGCCACATCCAGGCTCTTTTGAAATATCTCCAGGGATGGAGAATCCACCCCTTCCCTGGGCAGCCCATTCCAATGGCTGAGCACCCTCTCCAGAAAGAAATTCTTTCTAATGTCCAACCTAAACCTCCCCTGGCACAACTTGAGACCTCTTGTGCCCTCTTGTCTTGCTGAGAGCTGCCTGGGAAAAGAGCCCAACCCCCCCCCTGGCTCCAACCTCCTTTCAGGGAGTTGGAGAGAGTGATGAGGTCTCCCCTGAGCCTCCTCTTCTCCAGCCTCAACACCCCCAGCTCCCTCAGCCCTTCCTCACAGGACTTGTGCTGGATCCCTTCCCAGCCTCCTTGCTCTTCTCTGGACCTGCTCCAGCACCTCAATCTCCTTCCTGAGCTGAGGGGCCCAGAACTGGACACAGGACTCAAGCTGTGGCCTCCCCAGGGCTGAGCACAGGGGCAGAATCCCTTCCCTGGACCTGCTGGCCACGCTGTTCCTGAGCCAGCCCAGGATGCCATTGGCCTTCTTGGCCACCTGGGCACACTGCTGCCTCCTCTTCAGCTTCCTGGCAATCCAGACTCCCAGCTCCCTCTCTGTCTGGCTGCTCTCAGCCACTCTGTGCCCAGCCTGGAGCTCCCCATGGGGTTGTTGTGGCCAAAGTGCAGGACCCGGCACTTGGAATGTTGAACCTCATCCCGTTGGGATCAGCCCAACTCTCCAGTCTGTCCAGGTCCCTCTGCAGAGCCCTCCTGCCTTCCAGCTGATCCACACTCCCCCCCAGCTTAGTGTCATCTGCAAATTTGCTGATGATGGACTCAATCCCCTCATCTAAATCCTCACTAAAGATATTGAACAGCACTGGGCCCAACACTGATCCCTGGGGGACACCACGGCCGCCATTTTGATGCAGCCCCGTTCAGCACCACTCTCTGGGCCCGGCCCTCCAGCCAGTTCCTAACCCAGCACAGATGCCCCTGTCCAAGCTGTGGCCTGACAGCTTTTTCAGGAGAATCCTGTGGGAGACGGTGCCAAAGGCCTTGCTGAAGTCCAGGTAGAGCACATCCACAGCCTTCCCCTCATCCCCCAGGCAGTCCCCTGATGATAAAAGGAGCTCAGGTTGGTCAGACAGGACCTGCCCTTCCTAACCCCGTGCTGGCTGGGTCTGATCCCTTGCCCATCCTGCAGGTGCTGTGTGATTACACTGAGGATGAGCTGTTCCATAACCCTGCCAGGCACTGAGGTCAGGCTGACGGGCCAGGAGTTTTCTGGTTTCTTCTTCCAGCCCTTTTTGTGGATTGGCGTGACATCCGCCAACTTCCAGTCATCTGGGATGTCCCCAGTGGGCCATGAGGTGAGATGAGGTTAATCCTCTGAACTGGTGAAGTCCAGGGTGCAAGTTGCCCTAAATGCATGTGGGACTTTGCTTTGACTGCAGGGCTTGGGGCTGGGTTTTTGGGTTTATTGGAGTGGGCTTTTTCTTGGGGTTTGTTTTTGCTCAGGAACTTCATAGTGAATGTATTGGTAGGGCCATTTATCACTGCTGAAGTTGGAAAATGGCAGCAAAGCCCCTTGCTCCCTGGTGGATGGAAGCTGATTCCTGTGGTCTCAGCTTCTGAAATATTTCTTCTCAGTGTAATGCTGGTTCTAGGAAGGACCAAGCAGCCCATGACAACAAGTATAGGGAAGCACAACTCATTTTCTTAACAAGTTTGTACCCTGCTTTCCTTTTAAATGGGAGTCTGACTCTGCCCCTGCTAACATGTAATATATATTCTGAATTATGGGACAGGCTGGCTATAAAAGCCAAGTGTGCTCCCCAAACATCTTTGTTACTGTTATCTCTGTGCTGCTTCTGGGTTTTATCTGGAGGGCCATAACTCTCCTGTTATTTTAGGGAGAGCCTCTGCAGAGGGGATGCTTCCCCTCCAGTCCCTTGTCTGTCTGGGCTACTGATATATAAGTAACAGGCATGGGAGAGGAAAACATGGAAAGGTCATTAAATAGGGATCTATGCAAGCAAGTGGAAATTGGTGATTGATGGGATCTTTAATGTTTGGGGGCCCAAACACGTGTACATTTCCTTCTCAGCTGGGTAATGACGCTTGCAGGCACCAGGGCTGGAGTTTAATGTGTGAAACCAAAGCATCCTCCAGGAGCCCAGGGCCACCTGCTCCCAGGCCAGCTTTGATTTCTCCCCTAATGGGGGCAGAGCTGAAGTGTGTGCACAAATGTGGCCTGAAGGAAGATTTTTCCCCAAGGGGGGGATTGGCAGTCTTTATGTTGTGGGCAGAAAGAAAATTTGACTTTTCCTCCATGGTTCTCTGTGGGCTCCTCTTCTGGTTGTTTGAGGTAAGGTTGTCCTTGGACAACATCATCCTCCAAGCAAATGGCATTCTCTCTTGTCAGCTTGGTGACAAAAATATTTCTGGGTGAGCAGTGCCCTGTGAGGGTTTGAAACACATGATGGGCATCTTCTTTCTCCTTTGCCCTGCTCCCACTGAAGCCTCCAGGTTCCTGCCTGGAGTTCTTCTCTTCTTCAGCCCATTCCTGTGTCACGGGGGCAGATTTTTGTTTGTCAGCTCCTTCTTTTGGGAACTTAGAACTCTAAAAACCAGAGACTTTGCTCTGGAGCACTAGGAATTCCTACCCAACCATGTGCTGATGGGCCCATCCCAGCCCCTCTTGTACCAGGCTCTGGAGGAGCAGAAATTCAAGCCTTGTAGCTGCTCAAAACAAACCAAACCTGACTGTAAAGAGGCTGTTGCCATCCATCTCCCCAGAGCACATCAAGCTGGGCTTTTTGAGGGGAGCCCCAGCCTATAAAAGGTACAATAATCCTGGCTGGGTGCTCAGGGGGGGGTTGAGGAGCACAGGCAGGCTCTGCTTCTGGGGTTTGATTGGCAGCAAGTGCTGGGCTGAGCTCAAATATTGCTGACTTTTTAAAAGGGGTAATTATGTGATTCAATCTATATGTTTGATGTTCCTAATGATCCATTAGTGCGGGATGTAAAGAGGGATGCTTCTGAGGAACATGCAGAGGCAACAGAATAGCAGTCCCTTTGTGTGAGCCAGCAGCTTGTTAGGAAATAAGTGATGCAAACAGACATTTATGGGGCTGATTTTCCCCAGAAGTGCTGGATGACTTGATGTCTCTGTCATTTTGCTTGCCACTCTCTCTCCCTTGGATTTCTTGAAGCCTGGAAGTTGCAAAGCCTTGGTTTGTGTTGCCCTGAGAATCCAGAGGTGGGTAAGCAAAGGGCTCAGCCCATCAGGTTAACCAGGGATGTTAACCAAACCATGGTAACCTGGCAAAGGGAGCAGCCCATGCTGGCAGGAAGGGGATCTCCTCAGCCATGTTACCTGATGGTAACTTTGGGGGAGAAATTCAGGTTGAATTTACTATGGTTGGGTTCCTGTGCAGTGCTAAAACCCCCTTGAGCAGTTGTTAATCCCATCCCTTTTTGGGTTTTGTTTGGTTTTGGTGTTCAAAAGGCTTGAAAGGAGATGCTAACTCTGTCCTGTTCACGTATTTATATATTTACTTGCTGCAGGCAAAAAACATGTGCTGGGGGAGTCCAAATATCTGCCCTGCTTGGGCTGGGGACAGACTGGGGGGGAGCTGGGAGCTGCTGAATTGCTGCCACTGGGATGCTGAAACTTTGGAGGAGCTCTTTGGATCCTGAAAATCATTAATGATTGCATCCCTAAAAACCAGAAACCCACAGCTGCTGTTTCTTCCTTAGCTGAGTGTCCTGGAAACGTTGTGTAGGGACTGGCTCAGAAATGTGAGAATTTGATTTTTGTCAACACCTGTGCTGGTAACCATGGTAACCCTGATAAAACTGAGTGACTGAAAAAACAGGTGTCGAGGGAGAGAAGTAGATGAAGGTGGTTTCAGTAGATTTTTAGGAGGAACCCAAGCCAAGGCTCAGCCTTTTGAGCCCCTTGCAGCCAGCAGGGTGGGGGGGGGGGTGGGTGGGTGTCCAGGGCATCTCCTGCTTTTTGTGCTGGGGGTTTGTGTTGTATCAGCTGTGACACCCCCTGTCTGGCTGATGGTGACACCCCCTGTCTGGCTGATGCTGTGATGCCACCCTGTGCTGCCTCTTGGGATGCATCAAGCTGGATCTGGACTTGTAAAGGTTGATGCTTCTGACCAGGGACAGGACTTGGGTGATTTCCCCACTTCTTATTCCCAGGGCTCACCTCTGCTTGTTACACACAGCCCTTCCAGTCTCCCACCAGAGGGGTTTTTTTTGACCAGGGGCTGTTTCCCCCCTGTCAGCACACCCTTCTGTCACTAGAGCAGAGTAAACTGGGTGTGTGATGAATTTAATGCTGTGAGGGGCACTGCCTGTGCCCAGCTGGAGCTGGGGAAGTAAGGACAGGACAGGTCAAAAAGCAAAGCAAGCACTGAATCCCTTATAAAAACCACCCTGCTGCTGGGGACAGAAGATGGGACTTGGGGACAGAGATGGGGAACAGGTCCAGAACTGAGCCAGGAGAGAAACTGGGACAGCCACAAGCAGAGCAGGAGTGAGGACGTGGGAGCCCTGAGCACGGCAAAGGATGCTGCCTGCTGAGCCCCTCCTCACTCGGGCAGGTTTGTTGAGCCTAGGGCTGCCAAAATCATTCATGGCCAGGTTCAGACCTGTCCAGCTCCACACCAAGAGCTGTCCTTGCACTGTTACCCCTTTGGCTTGACTGGGAGAGCAGTCACTAGCAGGCAGCAGGAGATGCAAAGTGGATTTTACGGATGTGCGCAGCGGCGTTCACCCAGGTGCCATCTCTCCCTCTCCGTGTTATTCCAGGTTTGGAGACATCCAAAGTATGTGTATAGATGTTTAACACGTGTATACCATGCACAGCATGGATTGCTGCTGCAGGAGAAATTAGGGGAGCAGGTTGTGCAGGGGAGCCCTGCCTGGATGTGGAGCTGCTGCTGCTGCTTCGCTGCAGCTCCAGCGGCTGCTGCCGTGCAGTTGGCACTTGGAGGGCTGGTGCTAAATGCAGCGTGGAAATGTCATTATCCATTTACAGCTGGTGTTCCCCCTGCAAAACACAAGGCACATGAAGCACCTTTAAGTCAGGTTGGGCTCGAGGGCAACAAGAAGCAAGAGCTGAGAGTCAATTTGCTTGCACCCCAGCAAGCGTGGGTGCTCGCTGCTTGCACGTGGCTGTGATGCTGTTGGGTGTTCGTGGTCCCTTTGGGAGCACCCAGCAGTGCTGGTGTGCTTCAATTATTGTGGTTTTTTCATCATGCCTGTTTAAAAGTGTCTCCTGTGCCTCTTTCCTCCTAGCTTTTCTTTTTGTGGGACATGAATGTGTTACAGCCATGGGCTGTGCTGTTAACACAGATCCCATCTCGATGCACACTCTGAGCAAGGGAGGTGTCTGTGAGAAGGTCTGTCAAAAATGGTCATCAAGAAGGTTAAATGCTTTGAGATTCCCACTCTTGTTCCTGCAAGCCTGCTGCATCCCTGTTTCATGGCAGCATAGACTCATATATTTATATATATATACTTATATATATGTATATATATATATATATGTGGGGCTGTGGACAGGTGACACGGCTTGTTTGGCCTGTTAATGGAGGGGTTGTTAATTAATTCTTCCAGGGTTCCAAATAAGCATTTTATTTTGCATCAGGATGGGTTTGCAGTGCCCTGTTAGCAGAGAACTAGCAGCACTGCAGAGATGCTCAGGTGGGTAATGCTGGTGATGGGATGCTCTGCACAAAGAATTCCCTCAACTGGAGGTGGAGTGGGGGGGAGAGAGGGAATCAGGTGCCAGGGGTGTAACAGCACGTTGGGAAACTGGAAGTAAAATTAAGGTGGAGCTGTGTCTTGCACAGGGTCAGAGACATATGGAACAAGTTACCAGGGAAGGTGGCTGGAGCAAAGAGTCTAAGTGAGTCTGAGACATCTTGATTAGTTTCTGGAGGAAAGGATTGAAGAGTGGAGTGAAAAAGCAGAGAAAGGGGATTTAAAGCACGTTACCACTTTAATTTAAAAGTGCCCAAAGCAAGGAAATTCAGATTCCAAGCTGCCAACCTCTCAGTGGCTGCTGCAGGTGTCGGGGCTGGGGGGACACAGGGGGGGGCTGGGGGCAGATGGATCCCTGCAGGTTCTGCTCCTCTGCTTAAGCCCAAGCTCATGTTTGCCTGAAGAATTAGATCCTTTAATATATTATTAAATAACATAATTATATTTATAATCGAGGTGAGATTTTGTATAATACTTGAGCAATAATCTGGTATCTGTGCAGTGGCCTTGACTTCTTCCTTGTGCCTTGCCCTGCTCTCAGACTGGTGGCCCCCAGGAGCCCGGGGTCACCCTGGGGAGGAGGGGGTGTCCTCCCCCCTTTATCTACAGGGATTGGAGATCCCTTCACAAGGGGAATTCAGGGAAGCTCAGGTGCATCATTGCAAGTTGGTTGCAATTTGGGACTTGGTGGTTCCTCCCCTCGGTTTACTTTTTGTAAAGAATTTTCTTTTTTTCCCCCCTGTTTTTGGATTTCCTTTTTTCAATTACAAACTGGCCCCCTCCTACCCTGTGCCCCCTCCCAGATCAAAGCTGTTCAAGTCCATCCTTGGAAGAAGCTGCTGCAGGACAGAGGAGTCCTGGAGCATTTTTTGGCAGGCAGAGAGTTAGAAAGTAATTTAAATCCTCTGGCATTTCAAGTCTACACAAAAGATATGTTTCCTCTTTTACAGGAGGAAAAAAGATCATGTAAAGTGGTAGCCTTGAGAAAGAAATAGTGCAGAAAGATTTATAATAATTAGCAATAAATTTTCCCACTAAATTCTCATCATTTGTTTCCTAGTAAATGTTTCCCATCTTTAACGGAGAGATGTGTTTGCACAGGGAAAGGCTCAGTTATTTCCAGATTACTTGTATCTCATTAGATATTTAATCTCTTTAAAAAATATTTTTAAATTTTCCTTACTGTTGGAAAAAACCAAAACGTGTTTCTTTTACCAAACTGCAGTGAATTATTTTAGCAACCAGCGGGTCATGTGAAACTCTTCATTTTTCTTGTTTTGTTTTTGCTTGGATTCTGTGAAAAGTGTCATAACGTGGGTGGCATTTTAAAGGTTACTGGAAAGGGTGGGGATGTGATTAGCTAATAAGGGAGATGAACTTTCTGGCAGAAATAATGAAGACTTTGAAGCAAACAGAATCTGGATGCCTGTAGTAAAATCGCATTAGATGTAATGAAATCAAAGTTGGAATGGAGGCGAGCTCGGTAAATACAAAAAAAAAAGAAGAATCAAACGGATGTAGTTGTCATCTCGGTGACAAGCGTGCCCCTGATCCTGGGCATTATGGCTCTGAAATGGAGAATAATTATTCTAATTTGTTTTATTACATTAGCGTGGGTAGGAGGGAAGAAAGGGAGCTTTCTTTTATGGCTTTCTCATTATTCAGAGGCGAGCGCGGCGGGGCCAGGCTCCCGACTCCCGCGCCGGAGCTTCATGGGAATTTTTGGAAAATGATGTCTGCAATGTTCTGACCTTTGCCGTCCCAGCTGCAGCCCTCCTCCTCTCTGCAGGGATCCCACACTTGACTCCTTAGCAACCTCCTTTGTGCCTCTGATCTCTCTCCATTTGTCTAGTAATAGCCCTTGGCAGGAGGACTTGTTGTTGCTTCGGTGGCAGTAAAAAAGCAGGGAGCCTCTAATGCCAAGTACTTTTCCAAATCCCTTTCACCCACTCCTTGCAGAGCTGTCTTCAAAGTCAATCAGATGCTGGTGCAGCCAGGGTGGCTTCTCAAAGAGGCTTTTTGAGAGCCTGGGCTTGAAAAAACAGCCCCGAATCAAACCGAAGGAAAATCAACGCCGATGACTTCTCTGTCGGAAAAGTGGTTTCCAGCCCTTGGTGTTGTGGTTGTGTTTTGGGGTGACTCCGGTTTAGGTTTGGTGCCCTTGTGAACATCTCCATTCTGCTGCTGCTTCTGCAGGTGTCCTGCAGGGTGCTGGGCAGGTTGGGTTGTTCCAAAGAACTTGGAGAGAAATCTGGAGCCTTCTCTGGTGACTGATGTAGGACAAGAACTCCAGTCCTCCAGGTGATGGGGAAGTCTCATCCTCTTGGCACAGGCTTGAATCTGAACAGAGCTGACTGAGGGCTCTGAAATGATGTGCAAGGTAGAGAAGAAAGCTGTTTAACCATCAGTGTCACCTGCTGAGCATCAGACTGTCATTCTCTGGCTAAGGCAGAGGTGTTCCTGCTCGTTATTTCCTCTCCTTGCATGGAAGAAGCAGGAGAGATGTGAATTACCAGCTGCTCGTTTAATGAGAGGTTTCTATGAACATCAGGTACAGCTCTTCTTAAAGCTTTTAGTTTGCTCCTGTCAGAGCTATAGAAAGAAGGTTCCCAAAAACCCTAATACCTGTGTCACATCTTCTCTGGGTGACATTTCAAAGAAAAAGGATTAAGGGATCCCTGTGTGGTGCAGGTGATGCAGATCCCCCTCCTGCACTGCATAGTTCAAGCCTCCAACAGCTCCTGGAGATGGGGTTTTATCTGGTTTGGGGAGATCTGGCCCAAATCCAGCCTTTGCCACCAGCATGGCTCATGGCAAGCCCTGTGCCAGCACATTCTGTGGATTTGGGCTCAGAAATGAGGCAAATATTGAAAATTATGCAGAGTGTTTCCATAGCCATTATGTGAGCCTCGAGGCAGAGGAGGACCAGAGGAAATGTATTGGGTGCTTGAGGTGCTTGAGGTGCCTTGGGGGAAAAAATGGCAAAAAAAAGAATGGTGTGGGGTTCAGAGGCAGCTCTGAAGGGCCAGCAGAAGCACTGCAGGGTGGCACCCATCGAGCACCTTCCCTGGTGAACTCAGCATTTGAGCACGATGCTCATCACTGAGCCTGGAATAAAATCCAGAGTTTTTTTTCCAGCTGTGTCCTTGGAAAAAAGCTGGAGCAGGCTGGGGGACCTGGTACAGGAGAGCAGGAAAACTGAAAGAGTTTTAATACCTTAGCACTTGGGCAGCTGAGTGGCTGAAGTGAAGGCACCAGTTGGCTTTTTCTCTGGGAGTGTTTGACATCCATGTCATGGGAAAAAGGCAAATCTACAATTTAGGATTGCCTGTCCTTGAGGTTTGTTGGTTGGGGTTTTTTTGGTTGGTTGGTCTTTTTGTTGGTTTTTCTTTTGTTGGTTGGGTTTTTTTTTTATTATTCTTATTTTTTAATTTCTCACACATCTTTTGTCTCGTGGGGTCACAGAAAGAAGGTCTTTACACTGACTAAATTTGTAAGGCTGGTGCCCCATACCCCACCCTTCTCTCCAGCACTGGTATCAATGGGGGTTTTGCAGACATAGCTTGAGTCACCAGCCTTTTTCTCAGCTTCCCGTGCTATTGGCCTGTCTGTACCATTTATTTTTTTTTTTTTCAGAATTAATTTTGGGCTGAAAAAGTCTCAAAGAGTGCTTTGTTCCTCCTTGACACTCACTCCAGGGAAAAAAAAAAAAAAAAAAAAAAAAAGAAAAAAACCCGTGGAAAATCTGACATCTGCATTGTAGAGAAAAATCAATAGATAGGGAGGAATATAATTATCCCCCACTCCTGAAAGAATTTTAAAGATATTTTTTGTAACAGTGACTCATATCGGCTTAGAGCTTGAATGACATTTTAATTATTTAGGGGGGGGGTTGCCTTGCCTTTTTTTTTTTTTTTTCTTTTTCTTTTTCTTTTTTTTTTTTAATTTGGATCACCAAAGTTACAGCAGCCCAAGAGGGGTACAGTTGGGCAGAGCAATCTGTGCTGGATGAAGAGGAAGGATTTGGTGTCTTGGAGCTGGAGCTCAGCCCCTTCCTTCCCTTGGAGCTGATGGCTCAGGGTTGCTCAGGGAGCCCCTGGCTCCATCAATCCTGTTTGTTGGCATCAAACAAATAAGGGAAGAGTTTGATCTTCTTTGGAGATGTTCTGCTCCTTATGCAAAAATCCATATGGATTTATCTGTGAGGGTGCATCCCTGGTGGCTCTTGAAGGGATGGGCTTGTTTTTTTGGGGAGGGTGAGGGGTAAATGTGGGACTAGGGGAGGTGATGGGGGGGAAGGAGCAAAGGAAGCTTCATGCATTTTTTTGGCCATAAGCAGGTTTAATTAGGATGGGGTCAGCTAATTAGGCAATTAAATGGAGAGTGAATGCAGGAGAAAAAGAGGTCTGAAGTAAAGCTGGAGGGCAAAGGTGTTGCTAGGGCTCATCTGAGTAAGGCAGAGGTGGAGTGAGAGATGATTTTAGGAGATCTGATGGAGCTGGAGATGCCACTGAGAACCTCAGGGACCTTCCTATGGGGATGCTCCACCTCACCTCCTTTGGGGTGGCTGAGCTGCACCCAGCTGGGATGGTAGCCTGGGGTTATGCAGGACCTTTTAGGGAGGAGATTGGAGATGGATTTCTGTGGTTCTCACTGTCCACGGTGGCTCTGACACAGACGTGGTGGAAGGGTTTCTCTCCACCTCTCCTGGGATGGACCCACGTGGGTCCCAGGCTCTGAGCCTTCTGCAGACCCAGAAGGTCTGGGGCAGGTCCTGGGCATCCAGGGAGGGGTTGGCTTACAGAGCCTCTCTCTCCCAGTGGTAGGAGAGCTTAAGAGCTCAGTTTTCTGCTTAATCTTGATGGCAGGAGCTAGGGATGAGACAACTCCAAGGAACAGTGCCCAGATGTTCTCTTCTCACCAAACAAAAAAAAACACAGGAGAAAAGTAAGGACCTGTTCCCTTCACACATTCATCCTCTCTATGAGGATGTTTTGAGAGGGTGCCATGGTGTAAATTGAGATTTTAGGACCCTAAACCTGCAGAGGGAGGTGTCTGTGGAGGACACAGCTGAAGGCTGCACCACTCCTATCCCTCTTGGGTTCTGCTTTCCACTCCTGGTACCTTCCTTGTGTGCCACGGCCTTTGGTTTGGGATCCCTGCCACCATTTAATAAAACCCCCAAAATGCAAGTTGGTAAACTTCCTCTCTATGGTTTCATTTCCCCTGCAATCCTTTTTGTTGGCTCCTCCTTCAGGGCTGGAGACAGAGAAGAGAGCACATGAGGTTGCTCAATCAGTCAAGTCTGGAACTGATTCAGTGGGACCCAGGGGGTGATTTAGATTTCCACCCCCAAAAGTCCTTTGGCTGCCAGTTGGCAAAGCTTGCAAATGTACTCAACAACCTACTGCATTTGAAAGAGAATTTATTAGTCACAAATAGCAAGTTTTCAGCAGTGTAACTGAGTTATCAATGGGACCACTTGGGTGCCTGGCTGGCTGGATATAGTCTTGCAGCAGGTAGGCAGGAAGATCAATTTTTGCATTGTGGGTTTTGCTAAGAATTGGCTGAAAAAAAAATATTTATTTTTATTTTTTTCCCATTGGTTTGCTTGTGGATCTGCTCAAGTAGCTGGGTGGGTATTTTTCCTTTAAAACTGAAAAAAAAAAGGGCTAGTGATGATGCTAGAGGTAAGATAGGGTCTTGTTCCATACGGGTGGTATCTTATTTATAACTGACAAATAAAATAAATAAAAGTATAAATAAATAAAATAACTAAAAGCATATAAAATAAAGTAAAAGTATAGTGATCAGAGTCATCCATGAGCCCTGCAGTGCATCCAGGGCTGAGTTTGGGAGATGCCATTTCTGGGTGAGGGTGTCTGCAGGGACACAGAGCAGGGCTGGTGGATGGGAAGCTGAGTGAGGATGCAGAGTGGCTGCACTGATTCAAACCAGGCATTTTACTGAATGCCATTAAAGTCTAATAAAATAAAATAAATGAGATTTTTTTTTTTTTCCTTCCCTGTGCAAAATGCTGGGGGGTTCAGTGCACCTTAATTGTGAGAGCCTGGGAGCCCCTTCCAAAGTCACGAGCAGGTGCTGCATCCCCATCCTCCCCTCTGCTCCTCAACGTGCCCTAAAGGGAGCAAACTTAGTAGGGGAGGGAGGTATTGAGCACATATTTCATTCTGGGATGCTAATTCAATCCAGGGTGAACATTTTTAGAGTTCTCATGCAGAGAGCAGCACGAGGAGATTTCTGAGTGCACGGAATGGCCCGGAGCCCCAGTCAGCTGTAAATTAATATGACAGAGATCTCAACTTTCCCCTTCCCCAGGCCAGGCTTCCTTATTACTGGCACAGTCTGGCTGCCACGAGCTCAACCAAAATGATCCAACCCCCCCACGGTGTCTTTGTAGCCACCATCCCATCAGTATGAATTTAATAACTTGGGTTTGAGCTGGATTCAAAGCAAGGCCACGGAGGTGAAAGGGCAATTGCCGGTTCACTCGGCCACCTGTTTCCTTCCCTTTAGCTTATATTTAATTTGTATCACTGAATACCTTTCCCTTCTGATATGCCAGGCTTTGAAAGGCCCTTCACCCATGCTCATTTTTAATTTTTAATTTTTTATTTTTTTACCCCGGGGTTGCAGGGATGTGAGCACGCGTTTGCCTGAACAGTTGGGAAAAGAAAATTACTCAAAAAGCCATTTCCCTGGCCCTCCCCAAAACATCCACACCATTGGCAGGTTTATCTCACGGTGAGAGTGGATCAGGAAAAGGGAAAAAAATCAGAAATGTTTTCAAAAATCCTGCCTGGCAGTCTCCAATCTCCAAATCAGTGCAGAATTTGAGTTTTTCACTAATGCTTTGCAATATGGGAACTGGGAAGAAACTTCCTAAATTTGTCAAATTAAAGAAAAAAAAAAAAAGGAGGGGGGGGGAACTTTTCAACTAATTTTGGACTTCAGAAAATAAAGACCAGGTTGGGAGCAGTTACAGATGGGTTTTGGGGGTTGAGAGCCTTGCTCCCCAAAGTGCTGCTAAATGATTTCTTTTCTTTCTTTGTTTTCCCTTTGATTCTTCCATAGCACTCATCTCCTAAACTCTGTGTAAATACTCCTTGCAAGGTGTTTGTAGCTTATGTCCAAGTGAGTGGAGGGTTTTCCAGGTCTGCTGGAGTCTCCTGGGGTTTTCCCCATGCACGTGTCCTCTGGCTCCTTTTCCTTCTGGTCCCTGGTGGGTCCTCTCCTCATCCAAAGAGAGGACGTTTGGGCACATCAGAGATGCTGTGGCCTCTGCCCCTCTGCGAGCAGGGGATGGGGATTTTTCCCCAGGCTTTGATCTGTGGTACAGCAGCATAATCTGCTGCAGATGTGGAGGCCAGGCCAGTTCCCCACACCCAGAGAAATCTCAGAAAATGGATTGGGAATTGTTAGCAGGCTGAGAGAAATCCCCTGGATGTCTTTAACTCCAGCAGATGAGGGGCTCTCCATTTCCTCCCTCCCTCCTTCCATGCTCCCTTGGACCCAGATACTGTTTCTCAAATGAAGTTTGCACCTTCCAGAGAACAGGAGCTGACTTCCAAAAATGTAGAAGCCAAAGGATTCGAGGAGAGTGCAGAAAACTTAAGCAGGGAGCAGGAAGGTGTCAGAGCTTGCCCTGGCTGCGCCCATACCCAGGGAGCCACAGTTCCTCCCAGCAGGAATATTTAGCAAACCCACCACTTGTTCTCCTTCCCTGGTCCTCAGGAGATGAAGCTGCAGAGCAGGGAAGTTTTTGTGCACTGCAGGTTCTTGTCTTTTGGTCCAACTTCATTTGCAAAGTGGAAAACTCACGTGCCAGTGTGGGAGTGGAAGTGGATGTGAAGACAGCAATAGGGTAAAGGGTTTTTTTTTTTATATACACCCCCTGATGATGAGAGTGGGAGTTTTCTCTGCTGCAAAACACATTTGTTATTAAGAGCTTGAAGTGATTTTCCTGTTTGAAAGCTTTATAGTAAACAAAATATGATTAACTCCCTTAGTGACTCAGTGCAGGGAAGATTTGGATTTTTTCACTTCGGGGCTTTTCTATCATAGACTTGTTTTAATTATCTCTGCTGTACAGCAGAGCTTGGTAACAGCTTGGTCAAGGTAGGAGGGAAGGTCATCAAGATAGCTGTCCTTTTTTAATATCCCAACATTCTTACACAGAGCCTTGCTGAGTGTCCTGACAGGGCTGCTGGCTGCAGCACATCCTGTGAGATGCTATCAATGCATCCTGTAATTTTAGAAAAGGTTTGAGGGGCAGAACAGGCTGTGGATGATTCAGGGGGGAGGAGATGAAGCCCTGACTGTTGACAGCAAGTCTGTCTTGTCCCTGTCTCTGATTCTCCAGCCCTCGTGGAGTGATGGAGAAGAGAGAGATGGGAGTGAAGCACCCACCACCCTGCTCTCCCATCCCTCCATCCCTTGGGGTTTGATTTCTGCCTTTAAGGACCAGCTCTGCTGGGGTTTTCTTGGTGCTGGTGCTGGTGGGGGGTGTCCCCTTCATGGTGATGCTGAGGTGGAGACCTCCTGGACCAGGGTATTTCTAGGTCTGAGCTCTCAGTATGGAACCATCTCACCCATGCACGGAGCCCCCCCAGGTGCTTCCCTTGGAACTTGTAGGGGACATCAAGGTGTGTGAGGGCTGGAGTTGCCCCTTCCCTCTGGAAGCTGCTGGTAGAGCCAGTGCTCAGGCTTCTCTGTAGTTCTCAGGGAATTTTCTGGGTCTGAAGCCTGCCAGGGATGTGTGGGGCACCAGCATCCTGCAGGCTGCCCCCCCTCCAGGTGCCTTTGGTCCCTTTCCTCACTCCATGGGTGGGCAGAGTCATGTCAGACACCACAGAAACCTTTGCCTTGTTGCTCTCTTCCTTATCCATCCCTTCTGTAAATCAGGGATTACCCTTTACTACATCTCCTTGTCCATCCCCACTGGCTCTGATGCTGTTGATTTGCTCTGTTGCCTCCCTGAGGTGATGCTTTTCCTGCAGCTCGTGGGGACTGTGCTGTTGGATTGAAAAAGGGTTTGGTTTTTGGTTTTTTTTTTTTTTTAGAACTAGAGGCAAAAAGGGAAAATGATTTGGAACAGCAGATGGGTGAAATCTGCTTGAGCTCAGCAAGGTGCCTGCCAACAGGTAAAGAGCTGGAAATAGCCCTACTGCAGACTGCTGGGGTCACAAAGTCTGAACAAAATTTGGTCTCCTTAAGGCTCAGAGCATGCAAGAAGCTGATTTCCTATTCATTTCTCTGCCCAGTAAGCCTGTAGCTGCTTTTGTGGAGCTTTGCTTTAAAAAGGCTCTGCTTGCTTAAGCCTAAAGTCCAACTGCTTAACAGATGCTTGAGGAGGAATAGAAAAAATAAAGTGATTTTCTGGTGGCAGCTCCTGGTAGTCAAGTAGTTCAGGGACTTTCCAGGGAGGAAGAGGATGTTTTCTGAAGTCAACCTAAGCCTGTCCTTTGGGAATGTCTCTGATTTCTTTTGAACACATTTGTACTTTTGGGTCCCATAAAGTAAATTATTTGCCGTGGGGAAAAGGGGACCTTTTGTTCATTTCTAACCCAGCTACTCCATCCTTCCATCAGATTGCCTCTTGTGTCAGGAGAAAGGGTCAATAATCATTCCCAGTTGATCCCTTCTGTGTCAGTCAGGAGTTTCCTAGAGTGTCCTCTCTTTTCCAGCTTTGACATCCCTGGGCTCCCAGACCTCATCCAGCCCTTACACAGCCTTGGGAACTGGTTATTTCTGCACATTTACTTCTGAGGTCTGGACAGTTTTTTGGGAGGTGTTTATAGTATTGGAATTTGGGATTTTTCTTGAGCCCCAAACCTGCTAAATTTAGGTTAATCCTGCGAGGAAAGAGTTCTCAGCAATTTGGATGCCAATAATAGGCCAGGATGTGCTGGGATCTCCTCCTCTGAGCTCTCTTCTTGAGAGAGCAAACTCAGAGAAGCTTCAGGATGCTGCTGGTGAAGCCAGGAATGGGGCTTTCCAGAAACTCCCTCTATTTTTTTCCTGCTGAGGCAGGCAGGAACATTATAATTAGGGCCAATGGCAGAGGTAGGCAACTACCCCCTAATTGTATGCAGATGATAGAGCTGGTTCAACCTTTTGACTAGTGAAGCTTTCCTCAATTTGGGATATTGTGATCCTAATCAGGGACCTTTCTCCATACATCAAAGCCATCAGGCTGAACCTGCATACCTTCAGGCTGGCATGGCTTGATTGCAAGGCTTCCTGGAGCAGGCTCATCCCTGCCCAGGTGTCTTTCCTGCTGTGGACGACTGATTCTTTTTTACTCTTCATCACTGAGGCAAAGAAATTTAATCCCAATATTACTGCCAGGCCTGGAATGGACTCACTGATTTGGAAATTTCACCCTCTTGTTGCCCTGTGATATCAATGCACAGCAAGCTCTGATACCTGCTCATTTCATTGCCAACCTCTAACCTGAGGTGGAGCAGACCTGTCATTAGGGCATTCATCTGTGTTTAGATCTGTCAGCTTCCTTCCCCTTCTCCTCTTTTGTTTCTCTAATTACTTTGATTGCATCTCTGGATCCCTCTCAGGGCAGGGGTCCCATCCTGCTCTGCATCTCTGTTTCCTTTTCCATAGGCACCAGAGGTGGCTTTGCAAGAGGGAGAGGATTGGGTCAGGAGTTTAAAAGTGTGAACACAGCCGTGTTTAGGTCTGCAGGGAACTTTTCAGACTCTTACACAGAAATGTCCCAGCTGCAGAGGTTTTCAGGCTTTTCCTACGGCTTCTCCGTGCTCCATGGAGCTTGTACCCAGCAATGCTGAAAGCTGGTACTGGGAGCACTGGGCTTCTCATAGCTAGTCTGCAGAGACCCATCTTCCAGCATATTCCACAAAGATTTGGGGTTAAATTTTCAGTAAACAGGCAGTGGAAAGAGCTCCATGTTGGAGCTCCCCTTGGGTTGTGTTGCCTCGAGGACCACGACTGCGCCCAGGGTGCAGATGTGGGGGGTTTCCAGGGGGTCACTCCAACCTCTTTACAAGCTCACCATGCAGTTTATCCAGCATATTTGGCATGTTGGGGTAGCATTTTGATGTACAAGATGAAGTAAACTATTTGTGACAATGTTTTTCTGTCTTTTTTTGTGTGGTTTTTTTTCGCAGGGGCTGATCAAAATCCGAGGGGATCCGTGCTGGAGGGAATTAACTTGCATGGATTATCACTACGAGGTGAGGGATCTGCACCTTAAGACTGATTTCTTATTCCTGCTTGACTTTGGTAGAAATATGGCCTCTAACTTCTCTTCTGCCAGGCATCTCTCCACGTTTTCTTTCTCCATCCTAACCCTCTGCCTCTGGCAGTGCAGTCGCTGTCCCTTCACCATCTCACTGAGGCTGTTTTTCCCAACCACAGCCCTAAAAGACCATTTTCTCTCCTTCCTTCCCTCCCCTCCCCATCACAGACTGATTCAGGAGCAAACCTAAGCCCTGCTGAGCATCCCCTTTTTAAAAAAATGCTGGGGGGCAGGAGCAGAAAGGGTTTTGCCCAGCACTGGGTTGAATGTTTTCTGTTCCTCCAGAACGCTGGTCCTGGTGGGCAGAACTCGAGCATCCTGGTGCTCTCCAAGATCCTTGGCAATTCAGAATTACATGGGTTTATCTTTTTGACATCTGTTTCAGCATTGTGTTGCATTCTGATTAGAAAGTGTGGTTTGTATTCTGGCTCTGAGTCTTGTCTCCCCTTCTGATTACAGAGAGAGGGAGCTCGGTTTCTTCTCTCTCTCTTTTTTTTTTTTTTTTTTTTTTTTTTAATTACCTTTTGCATTTGCCTTTTGTGGGAATACTGTTAAAAAAGAAAGAAATCCCTGGGCAAATTTGTCACTGCAAATGGCATGGTGGGTTCTAACCTTTCTGATCCACATCCATCTAGCAGCTGCATCTCTTAGCCTTATCCTCACATCCTGGTAGGACCTTGGCACCTCTTTATGTTCAACCACCCCATTATTTTCAGCCAGCCTGAGCTCTCAGCCCCTGGAGATGAACCTTTGGGGTGACATTCCTCATGTCTGGAAGCCATTCCCCCCTTTCATTTAAGGCTGGCAGAGCTTGGCTTCTCTAAGCTGGAGAACCTGTTCCAAGGTGTTGCCTGGGACTGAGTCTTTTTGGGGTCAGCTCTCTGAGCAGTGGAAATGGGGATGCTTGTATAGGACCTCTGGCTTTCTCCTGGTGTGTGAAGAGGTTTGCACGTGAGTGGCAGGGACTGCAGCACCAGTCCTGGTTTCAGGGTTCGATTCCTCTCCCCAAACCAGGAAAAATTTCTATCAGGTGCTGACACCTTGATTTTTCCCTCCTGTGACTGAGTTACCTGGTTGCATGTTTTGAAGTGGAATTGTGCAGGTCTGGAAAGATCTGCCTTTTCAGCTTTCAGGTTCTTTTTGTTGTTGTTGTTGTTGTTATAATTTCCTTTAGTGAGGTTTGAAATGCAAGGGTGACCTTTCAGGAAGGCTGCTGCTCACTTACCTCTCATTGAGCTAACAAGATCCATCCCTTGGATCCATGGGATCCCTTGATCCATCAGTCTCCCGTTTCAGGATCCTAAGACCCTTCAGTGCTGTCATTCTTCATCCCAAATGGATTGATCCCCAAGGCAGCTGGGATAAATTGTTCTTCCTTTTTGCCTGGCAGCTCCAGGGCTCTGCAGCAGTCGGAGCAAAGCGAACCCCCCAGAATCCTCCCTCCTGTGACCCCAAGCCACAACACCCCTCCTGCATCATCCCAAAGATTGCAAATCAAAAGCAGAATGAGTTCTGGAAGGCTAATTAAGACCATTCCTGTCATATCCATAAGGCAGGATCCCCAGGCTGTGCGAGTAATTGGGAACAGGGGCAGGGAGCAGATCACATTATCAATATCAATTATTTTAATCCACACCAAAGAAGCTGCAGTAAAAGGCAAATGAAAGAGGCCAAAACTTTGTCTCCCAGCAATGACAGACAAAGGGCTGGGATTCACCTGCTGATTTCAACCAGCCCGGAGGGAGGGAGAGAAGGGTGAAGCTGAAGATACCTCTGGGAGGGAGGGAGGGATGGAGCTGGGAATCTGCTCATAATTAGGATGATCAAACTGGGTATTGGACCCACTCGTGAGTGGACCTGGGCCAAATGTAGTCTGCTGTGATGTATGTTGGCCACCCCAGCTCTCCTGTTCCAGTCCTGAGCTCCAGTCCAAAATCCACATGGGCTTCTCTGCCAAGAGAATTAATGAAAACACATGGTCTCCAGCTCTGCCTGGGGACTGCACCCTGGACTATTTCTTTGCAGCAGAACCAGCAGCTCTGCTGGTGGAAAATAACATTTCCACTTTGGTCAGGAATCTTGTGTAAAACAGCAAAATGTTGTTAGGGCTGGGGTAATTAAATGGAGCATATCTTCCCTCCCTCTTCCCTTTCTAATGTGCAGTGCCTTAATCCCAGCCTGTATGGAGAGGTATTCATCAACTGAAGACCCTCTGTTTTAGAGGCTTTATGGGTGATTTGGAGAGGGGGATGGCAGAATAGGCCTGGTTTACATAGAAAAAGCTTTTTCTTCCCAGCCTAACTCTTCTCTGATCCCTGAGGAGTAGGTGAGCTCCAGGAAGTAGGAAAGAGAGAAATGCTGATGGAGATGAGAAGATTGCTGTACCAGTAGGCACATGGGAACTACCTGGAGGCTGGGCTGGGGGGTGAGGAACACTCTCTGGATTAATTGTAGCTCTGGGTGCCCAAACTCCAAGCCCAGCTTGGCAAATCCCCATGAACAGGGAGTGGAACCTCCTTCTCCATGCATTTCTTTGCTCACACAGCCAGAGGTTCTGTGCAGGGTGGCTTTTTTTTCCCCTATAAGAAATCCCAGCCCAAGGGAGGCTTGAGCTGAGTGGAACCTGTTCCTGATGCAGTTCATGCAGGGGGAAGCTGCTTCTGGGTTTTTGGGGTCTGTTTGTCATCAGGGTTATTAAGCAGATTAATTAAGCAGATCCTGCATACACAATGGTTGACAAACATGCCTGGGGGGGTTTGCGGGCTGGAGCTGCAGTTCTGCTTCCACTGGAGCATGTGGCAGGGATCCCACAGCATTTGGCAGCATCCTGCCCAGTGGGTGAGATGAAGCAACCTCTGTTCCTTGCCTGAGCTGGGAGACTTGGCCAAGAATGTCCCCAGCCTTCTCCAGAGGGCATCCTTCCCCCCCCTCTGCAGCCTGCAGCAACTCCCTCTTGGAGCCAGGCTGCCATATGGACCAAGGAAAAAAAAGCTGGTATGGAAAGTTTTGTGCCACTCGAGGCCATTCCTGGAGTTTACAGGACATTTCTGGGGGATGGGCTGGAGCAGCTTTGTGCTGCTGTTAATAGGTTCCAGACCCATGGGATTTTGAGGGGCACCAACCTGCTCCCTTGGCAGGAGCCTCTTTACCATTCCCTCCCGTGCCAAGCTTTAGCTGGCCCAGGCTTTGCTGATTCTGGGTGTGCTGCTCAGCTGGCACTAGCACAACATCTTAACGTGCTCCAAATGGAGCAAATCCTCTTGTGTAAGACCCGTGTTTCAGAATCTCCCCAGCAAACCTGCAGCTCCTCCAAGCCTTGCTCTGACACCGCCGAGCACCTTGCGTCCAGATGTCTTGGCACGGGGCAGCTTTGGGTGACAACAGGAGCAGAGGAGCATTTCTGACCTGCAGCCACTCCAAACCAAGCCTGTGTTTTTGGGATGCTGGTCGTGGTGGTCTTGGCAGAGCAGTGAAGCAGATAATCTTAGGGGTTTAGGAACAGGCAAGTCCCTCCTTGGCCACGTCTCTTGCGTCTCCCCATCTTCCAGTGCACGAGTTCTCCCTGGGGGGTGCAATCCAGTGATGCTTCTTTTTTTTTTTTTTTTTTTTTTTTTAATATATATATATAAAATGTCTGCCAAAGGATTGTTGCTTTTTAATTACAGACAGATATCTTGTAAAATTCAGCCACCAACTGGTGGGAACAGCTGCTGAAGCAGCTGCTGGGGCAGACAAGTGTGGGGAGGGGATCCCCCCCCCCAAGCACCCTCCTCCTCTGCTGCCTTTGCACTGAAATTGTGTTGGAGCTGTTAAACACACCCAGGGGGTCCCTCAGCCAGGCCAGTGCTGGGTGAAGGTCAGCAGAGGTGGCAGAGAACCCCTGACCCCTCCTCTCACAGCTGGAGCAACTGGGATTTTGTATTTTTTTATTTCCTGGTGATTTTGTTCAAGTGATGTTTTGAAGGGAATGCCTTTCACCCAAAGCTTGCTCAGTGATTCACATCATTTGCTGCAGAAAAGCAGGCTAGGAAGGGAAACTTTCTACTGAGTCAGAGGGATAAAGGAAAAAGAAAACAAAAACTCACTCCCAAAGCATCAAAGTCTTTGTCAGAGTTTGGAGTGAGAGCTCAGATTTGCCTCCCTGCTGTGGGGTTATCTGCAGGGGTCCAGGGTGGGTTGGTTGCCACCAAGCAGGAAAGTTTGAAGGACTTTGCTGAGCCAAATACTTAATAACTGAGCCTCTTTTTGAGTCCTGGGGCTTTGGCAGTGCTGCTGAGAAAAGCTTTGTTCTCTAGGTGAGACACAAAGGTCGCTTCTTCTGATTTGTACAAATTGTTGCTAATTAATCTGGTTTTCTTAAATAGAGGGTGTCCATCAGGGCTCCAGCTTCTGGCCTCCAAGAGCTCTCCAGTTCCTGGAGAAGCTCAGGGAGCACAATGTCTTTTGTACCTAATTAGGGGCTTGCTGACTGATAGCTGTGCTGATAAGGATGAGAAGAAGCTCCAACTGCTCTTTAACTGCCTCTGGATTTCTTTTCTCCCTTCTCTTCACTGTATTAGACAGTGTTAGCCTTTTTGTCTGCCTTTTTCCAACCTGTCACACAGCAGAAAAGAAATAATCTCTAGCAATTCATTTGGATAAATCAGAAAATCATCTGCTTTTGTGATCCCTGATCTCTCAGGGTGGGCTTTATTCCAGCAATTTGTATTGCTGGGAGCAAAAATGTCCCTTATAGAGGAGCAGGTACCTGACCTCACACTGAAAATGTGGTTTTTTTTTCCAGTTAGAAATTAATGTGAGGGGGGAAAGTGCTGGATTAGAAAATAAGAAAATGTGAAGGGAGTTTTAGCCTTTTTGTCTGCCTTTTTCCAACCTATCACACAGCAGAAATGAAATAATCTCTAGCAATTCATTTGGATAAATCAGAAAATCATCTGCTTTTGTGATCCCTGATCTCTCAGGATGGGCTTTATTCCAGCAATTTGTATTGCTGGGAGCAAAAATGTCCCTTATAGAGGAGCAGGTACCTGACCTCACACTGAAAATGTGGTTTTTTTGGTTTCATACAAATATGAAGAGGGGAAAGTGCTGAATTAGAAAACAAGAAAGTGTGAAGGGAGTTTTAGGATGCCAGGGAAAGTGTTTTGGAGATCTCTTTTTTAATCAACTATTATAAAATATTTATGAAGCATCCTAAATTGACAATTATTGGCCCTTTCCAGAATTGTCTCCATTCTGAAAGCAGTCGAGGTGAATCCAGGCAAGACTGATGGGCACAATAATGATTTATTAGGGCAAATAATCTGTGGCTTTGACTTTGAAATCCCTGGATCTGGCCTGGCTGTGGGAATTCATGTTCAAGAAGTGGGTTTTCCAAAGCAGATGTCTTCTGGGGACAGCACAGAGCTTTCCTGTCCAACACCCACTGTCAGTGCACAAAACAGTAAAGTCTGCACTCTGAAATCTGTGTTTTTATAAAAATAGGAGTGAAGTGAGGTGTGATCCATCTCTGCCCTCCCTGGACAGGTTGCCCCATAGATGCCAAAGCTGCTCTTGATGGATCCTCTGTGAGGGAGGCAAGGCAGAGGAAAACACAGCCCATGGTGGATTAGAAATGCAGGTTGTTTTCATCTCCTGTTGTAAAAGCAAACTGTTCTTTGAGTTAAAGCAAGTGATACCAAAAGGAAGAGCACATTTGGGTTCAGCTTTGGGGTTTGGGTTGGTTCTTTTTTATGGTTTTTTTTTTCCATTTGTTCCTAAGTTTTGAAAAATGACCTTTTTGGAGGCCTAATTGAAAACCCAGTTGTCCTCCTTCACACGGATGGAAAGGGCTGCTTAGTGTGGATTTGAAGCTGAGGATTAGGTGCTTTTTGCTGGTTTTTGGTGGTTGCATGATGTCACTGCCAGCTCTGGAAGAAGGGCCAATTCCTGCCCTTGCCTGGGATCCATTAGGTAACAGGATCCATCATAAGGTAAGTGCACAGAGCAATAATATTGGCAGATAAATGTCAACACGACATCAGAAGCTTATTAAGCTGTGTCTGGATTTTGTATCAGGCTCCTGCAAGAAGGTCTCTATCTGAGACAGGTTTTGGGATGAATCCCAGGTGCTCTGTGTTGGAGGCAATTTGCTGGAAGTGTTTGTAACTCCCAACTTTGGGCTGGGCTCTGGCGTTCCAATAATATTTTACTGGGCACGTTGCTTAAATAGATTGGGGGAAAATGCCTTTAAAGGTAGAATTTGTGCTCATCTTGGGAAGAAAAGTGTTGCTAGGTTTGCACAGGTCAGGTTTGCTGGCAGAAGTAGATTCAGGGACTCTGTAATTTCAGTGCAGTTCAAGAACTGCTTTTTTTTTTTTTGTTATTATTTGTTTGGTTTGGTTTTCTGTGTGTTTCTTCAGCACACACCATTGCATTAAAAGAATCCAGAATAAAGCCAGGCACCTCTGTCCTTCTCCCACTGGGGGAAGCCAAGCAGGTTGGGGACACCTGCCACGAGGGTCCCTGACTGCCTGCCCCAGCTCCCCCCTCATTTCCAGCAATATCCCAAAAAACCAGCAGGAGCTGAGTGGAAATCTCCCCCAGGGAACGTTCTGTTGGGAGTCTTTTGAGGTTTTTGGAGCGTGGGAGGACATGATCCCTCCCCAGTGCCGGGATCAGGAGCAGAACTGTCAGTCAGAGGCTGGAAATGCATTGGGAATCCGCCAGCACCCTTTGCAGCAGTAATACAATTCCTCTTCCTGGATTCTTTTCTGTTTTTCTTAAGGATTTGTTTTAAGCCTGGTGAAAGCTTCCTGTACAACTATTGGATTTCACCTCCTCCTTACATGCTCCCACTGTTTCAAACTTGTTTACAGACCACCCAGGACCCTCATCGCTCGTCTTCGATATTCTCCTCTTTTGCTCTTCCTCCCACCCCCTCCATCCATTGGGTCTTTTTTTCCAATCCTAATCAGATTAAACCTCCCAACCCAATTCCCAGCCACTCAATCAGCTCTCCATGCTCTTGCCCCTGGCCATGGCTGGCCAGTTTCTCCAGCAGACAGGAGCAGTGGAACCCATCCCTTCCTTCTGCATCCCAGGGGCTGTGGGGAATAATCTGCTGCTGCTGAAACCTTCAGGACCCGGGAGGTTTGTCAGCTTGGAAGATAACAGAAGCAATGCTCTGATCATTATTTAAATTGGGGATTTATGAGCTAGTTAATGGTGTGTTTTAAGAAATGTGCAAAGAGAAAAAAGATGACGAGTTTCAGTGCCACCTGGAAGACAGAAACAAGAGGGGGGGGAAAAGGTAGAAGAAAAATTTAAGAGCTTTCCAGTCTTTCCAAGTAACGTGGCTGTTCTCTCTCTTGCTTTGTGGACAAGAATTGCTCAGTTGGCCTGATACAGTGTCAGTAATTCCATCTATTTCCATTTTCACCAAACCACATCTTGGTCCTCCAAGCCTCCAACCCATGTCCAGCAGGACTGGCTGTCTGACCTGGGACCTTCTGCCATGGTGGGGCAGCCTCAACCCCAGCTTGGACCTTGCCCAGAGCCCTCCTACACTTGCACCCAGTGCTCTCAGTGGTCCAAACTTGTCTTGATGGCAATAAGGATCCCAATTTTTTAATAATTTTTTATCATGTGGACATTAAGTTCTGTTTTTTGTGGTCTCCTCCATAGCAACGTGCCAGCTGCAGTCTAAGGAGGGTTGGTCTTGTCCATCCCCACCTCCCCCTGGGGATTAACCAGCATTCCAGTTTTTTTTTTTCTTTGGAGATCTTTAGGAGGATACAAAGTGCCAAAATTTAGAGCTCATCTTTTTAAAGTTTGCTCTCAGTGGCCCAGAAGTGAAACTGAAGATTGATTTCATGTAGGATTGGCTACAAAATGGTGTGTGCAGTAAATTCTCTAAAAACCAGCCTACATCCTCACATCCTTTGCTTTTCCAGGGAAAGCAAAATAACTGCTTGCTTTTAATTGCAGAGAGAGTTTAAACAAATAGGATGTTGGTTTACAAGCTGGTGCTTTCCTCTTTGGAGATGAGATTACATTTTCATCAGATTATCAAAACATGCTACTGTTTCATCTCTTTCTTTGGCTATTAACTGGGTTAAATTGTTTCATGACTTTTCTTTCACCTAAGAGAGCAATCTGTCACTAGTGGAAGAGTGAAATATTGCATTTATTGCTTACAAAATGCCAAGTTCTGCTGAAGAAGCTGCATTCCCAGTGGTGGATGTGTTTGTGCATCTCTCCTCCTCTGGCCTCTCACCAGGATTTCCTGATGGGAATAACCAGGAGGAGCCATTCCAGTTCTCAGGTTAACACTGGATTAATCACTGCATGCACCAAAAGTTGGAAGCTCAGCTTGAAGTTTTCTTTCCACAGAAATATTGGTCTATCCAGAAGGGTAGGAGGTCCTCAATAAGCTTTCCAGCTGCTGGTAAAAGTTTGAATTATTTGGGTATCTTCTATTTAAGTTTAATTTAGGCTGGTTTTGTGCAGTCCTCTGTGTTTTCAAGCTTTCTGGGGGGAACATAAATTTTACTGAAATTCTAAGGTCACTTCAGTCATCAGGGAGCTGAAGGGCCAATATAATTCCCATCTACATCTCCCATGGATCAGGAAGAATTCCACGTGTTTCTCCAATGCTTTTTTTTCTTTTTTTTTCTTTAATATCTTGCAACTATCCCAGTGCTCCCAGCAAGCCTTCAGAACTCTGGAAAAAGAAGAATACAGCCTAAGAATGGGACATGAATGAGTTAATAGCAAGTCTCTGCTGTGGTGTTTTCCTCCAAAGTCGTGTGCGCCCAACTGACCTTTAATCTTGGAGTATAAATCACTTTCCAGTCCTATTATTTGTAAAATCCTACAGGCTTGCAAATGCACAAAAGAGGCCTTTGTCTTGTATTAATTTAATTTATAGGTTAAAGTTTCAAATCAGTGGCAAGCAAAAGCTGATTTACTATTCACTTCAGGAATTGGAAAACAGGGCATTTGCTGGACTGCCTGGAAATTGTGCTGTGTAATTAGGAGCTTCTCTAATTATCTATAATGTAATATAATTTGCTTATCTTTTTTGGTATGTACTATACATGAAAGCTAGGAGGGTAACTCAGCATGGATTAGCTCTTTCAGCCCTCAGAACTCAAGAGATGAGTCAAACCACTGGGTTTTGTCTTGTTCTATTAGCACTGTGGCAGGGTCAGGGATTTTTTCAAGCATTTCAAGTTGCTGTCTGGGGCCACCCCATCATCTCTTCTACAGCCCCATTTGTGCTGCAACACAAAAAAATACCTTCTTCTGTGATGAAATTTAGATAAAAGCAGCACAGGGCTTTTTCCCACCGGTTTTAAACAAGACAACCCCTTTTTTTTTTTTTTTTAATTTGATTTAAGTGATGAAATTCCCATGTGGAGTCAGATGGGGGACACCGGTTTCTCTTCCCAGAGTTCCTGGCTCTTCCCACCTGCAGCTCACACCCCTTTCTTCCACTTCACGGGACTTCTAATTAAGCAATTTTGTAACTGAAGGGGTTTTTTGTTTTATTCTGTGGTTGGTTTTTTTCCCCTAGTCTGTCTCAACATAACCTGAGACAAAGGAATACAACTTTTTCATAACTGTGCTGTCGTACCACATTCCAGGGTAAAAGCTTTGGCTGCTCCAGGTGCTCTCTGGAAGCTTTTACCTCCTGACCAATTTACAAGGTAAAACAAGGCTTGTGAATTGTTGCCCTTGCAAGCACGAGGGAAATATTTGTATGAAAAATGGCATTTGTCTTACTCATATTCATGAGCATTCACTTATCTATATTTTCCAGGGATCATGTTCTTCCTCTTCCCTTTCAGCCTGGCCGTCTCGATGGCTAAAAGGGGTTTTATTGCTTTAGCATTAATCAAGACATTTGACAGAATTGAGCTGGATCCCATCCAATTAGACAGGAGACAATATTGAATTTCCAGCTGTCACGTTGGATCCATTTGAATGTAACACAAGCTGCTTGGGCTCTGCAATCAATACATGGCTTTGAGCATCCCAGTGCCCACCTTGGCCCTGCAGTCAGGGAACCTCTGCTGGGCTTTCCCAGCAGCTCCTGAGGGCACTGAACAAAACCTCTGTGGGACAAGCAAGGAGAAAGGGTATTTTTATTTTTTTTTCTTTGAGTTTTTCAATGACCTTGCCCTCCTCAAGGAACCTGCTAACATCTGGAGATCTGCTGCTGGTTCCCCTCTCCTCCCAGGCTCAGCATTCCAAGCTGCTGTGATGAGTTGGGATCAACACCCCCTTTTCCACCCACGTTTCCCCTTAGGAGTATAGGTATAAGGAAGGCTTTTTTTAATTGGTTTTCTGTTTGTTTTTTTTTTTTTTTTACACTGGGGTGGTGAAACACTGGCCCTAAGAGCTGCCCCATCCCTGGAAATGTCCAAGCTCAGGTTGGATGAGGCTCTGAGCAACCTCAGCTGGTTGAAGATGTCCCTGCTGCCTGCAGGGCTGTTGGAGTAGATGACCTTTAAAGGTCACTCCCAATCCAAATATTCTGATATTCTGTGATCCTTTTAAACTTGTGATCCTGAGATTTTTTTAACTTCTGGGTGTCAGGCCATCCCTGCTCAGCTGGAGGAGAGGATGAGGAGACATCAAGCCCCAGCTCCTGGAGCTGAACAGGTTCTGCTCTGCACGTGGTGCTGTTCAGGAGCATTTCTTGAACTATAAAATGCGAGTTGGCTTTAATAGCCAGCAGCCTAACTCACATCTCTTCCACCAAGATTGTGGAGGTTTGTTGGTAGCTCAAGGGCCTTGGAACAGCCTTCTTCTTGTTGGAGAAAATTTCCTGTCATCTGTCTGAGGAGCAGAAATAGTATCCCACGCAGGAGGTGGCCCACGCTCGGTGTGAGATGAGCTGGGGCTGGGAAGTCCTCAAGGCAAGAGTTGCAATTACCAGTTTGCAAGCAGCCCCCAGTGGAAATCTGCTGGGATGTGTTACACTTGGCCCCCAGGCAAATAAGTGAAATATTTTAATTCCAGGAGTTAATTGCAATTTTAGCAGCCTTTCCATACCAAGTCTGGCAGATGATGTGAAAGGCTGTCCTGCTCTGCCCTCAGCCAGAGGATTGGGAACACCAGCATAGAAGCTGAAACCCAACAGGAGTAAGAGCAGGCTGGGAGTGTTTCTTGACTCATTATGTTGTTTATTTATTTTATTTTTTTTTTTTTGTCCTGAGGCAAATCAGCAAAAAACTGTATTTCCAGCATCTAAAGCAGGTGCCCCAGGAGCCAGATCTGGAGGTCTCTCACCATGAGTTGCCAGCTCAGAGTGCCCTTTCTCACCAGGTCTGTTGGCAAACAGAGCTGATGGAGGCTTCAGAGCCTGTTCCTCCTTTTGAACATTGAACCTGAACAATCTGAGTGTGCAGGGGATTGGCAGGAGAGAGCAGGAGCCAAAGCAAACTGCAGGATCCTCTTTTCTCTGCCAAAAGAAGGGAAAGGATAATGTAGCATGTAGTTAGCAAAGGGGGGGTTTTCTCCAAGCTGGTCAAACCTGACTTCCCTAATTGAACTTTGGTTTTATTAGAGAGAGAGAGAGAGAAAACTCTTTTGTAACTCACCGAGATTAAAGTTCAGATGAGGAGGGTTCCTCCCTGAATTCCTGCACTTCTGCTCTTGTGTGCTGACCTTGGGTGCTGTCACTCAGGATGCTTCTTCATCTTCCAGCTCCATTCTGTCATAGGATGCTTGGGAAGGTCCTACAGAGGGTGTCAGGGAGCCTGAGGGTCCCCAGGGAAAGAAAAAAACACCTGAAACCATCCAAGGAGAGGCAGCTGAGCCCTCTCCATCTCAAAGGGCCCCAGTTCACTCCTGATGCTCCTCTGCCAAACATGTTTGTTTCTGCCAAAATGTTTCCTTCTCCCAGCTGTCCCCACACAGTGGCCTTGAGGGGTGAGGAGCATTTTGAGAGGCTTGGAGCTCACCATTTCTTGACCAGATCCTGCTGGGATGCTGCTTGGCAGAGGTGCTGAGCATTTCCAGCTGGTTGATCCCTGTTTTTTTCCCCCCCTCCCAGAAACCTGCACACAGGGCAATTTTTTAATTCTTTAAGCTGCTAGTCTGAATTTCCCCATGGTCTGGGAATGTGTTGTCACTGAGAATTCCCTTTGGAAGCCTTGGGAGGAAGGCGAGCAGGAGCAGGGCTTTAAAAAAGCCATTTATCTCCATTCATGCATTTCACCCCTTTGATCATTTGTGTTCCTCTGTGGATCCTTGGGTGAAAGTTTCATCGAGTTGCTCCTGTTGCACATTTTTCCTGACCCAGGAGCAGGATCTAATGAGGCTTTTTATGACTCCCCTCTGCAATTCCCTGGGCCAAATCTGCCCCAGCCTGTGCTACCAGCAGAAAAGAGGGGGATGGATACCTCAAGGGGATGGAAAACCCAGCACCAGTGACCAAACAGCTGCTTAAAGACCAGAGTTTTGCTGTCTCTGGTTTTATTAAGTCTGGGCAGGACATTTACCAGCAAGCCCATCACTTGCCTCATTCCCATCATGAGTTTTATCAAACTGATGGGTTAGGATGGAAGGGGAGTTCCCAGGGATGATGGGGAGGGATGGATCTGAAAGCCACATGTGGGGTGGTACAGCCCTAAATCCAAAACTTGTTCAACTTGAAAGCCTTTTTTTGCAGTGATTTTTTTACAGAGATTTGCAGTGGATAAACTTGCTGCTTGGTGGGACAGCTGGAAGAAGGCAAAGCTGCTGTCAGAAGGGCTGTAAAAGATCAGTACAGGGTGGGGGGTTTATTGCATTTTTTATTTTTAAAGCTAAAGAACTTGTGAAAGTGGCAGTTTAGCAGCTTGGGTGCTTTTTTTTTTTTTTTTTTTTTTTGTTTTGTTTTGTTTTGTTTTGTTTTGTTTAACCCACAATTTTTGTGCTGTTTAATGTCTTTTTGTATCTGTACCCTGTATTAATTTGGAGGCCTTACATTGCTTCCTAGCTGGAGTAAGAGAAGAGTAACCCAGCACAGGAGGCAGGAGTGGGACCCCAAAAAGCTCGAGGGGTGCAAGGGAGAAGCTGAAGCTCAGGAGCAAGCATTGACTTCACTCCTATTTTGTCTGCCAAGGATGAGCCCAGCTTTCATTTCATGGGGTTTGCATCCAGCACATCTCAGAGGGGTTTGTGCTGCCCTTGAGACCTCTCTCCCTCCAAGAGTACTTTCTTTGGGCAATAATACAGTTTGGTTTTGGTTTTTTTTTGTTTTTTTTTTTAGCAGGGCTGCCTCTCCATCGAGTGTTGTATGGGTTCAATTTGGTAGTTAAGATGTTCCTGACTTCTCCTGGCTTTCTGTTTCCTCTTGTAGGAAATCTTATATGTCACCTATCCGGGAGCTGTTGTGGCTGGGGGTTTTTTTTAGGAGAGTGCTCAGGAATTTCTTACTGTTTCTCTGGCACTTTAGTTCAATTTACACTGTACACTAAAGAAATGATTCCCTTTGGGTTAGGATAGGTTACACACTCTCCTCCACGGCAGAACAAAGGGCTGTCTGTTCCAGGCAGCACTGTTAGAAGTTGGGAGGTGATGCTGCAGACAGTGAGGATGTGAGATGGGATTTTGGGGGTGTAAATGACACCCGAGGGATTGGTGAGCAGTGAGAGTGTTGCAGGAAAAGAAGTTGCAAACAAACCCCTTAAATACTGGAGATCTAGAAGTAAATGAGATGGTCAGAGCTCAGGGTGGTGGCTGCATTGTTGGTTCCTACAGGGATGCTCCTGCTGCCCTTTGGGGGTGAGGAGGTTGGGTCCTGTGGTCCTGGCTTGCTGAGAGGAGCAGCAGGGGTGGGGGGATCCTTGCAAACAGCTCTGCCCTTCTCCAGAGCCTGGATGGACTCCTTCAGAACCTGGATGGACTCCTTCAGAGCCTGGATGGACTCCTTCAGAACCTGGATGGACTCCTCCAGAGCCTGGATGGACTCCTTCAGAACCTGGATGGACTCCTCCAGAGCCTGGATGGACTCCTTCAGAGCCTGGATGAACTCTTCCAGAGCCTGGATGGACTCCTTCAGAACCTGGATGGACTCCTTCAGAGCATGGATGGACTCCTTCAGAACCTGGATGGACTCCTTCAGAGCCTGGATGAACTCCTCCAGAGCCTGGATGGACTCCTCCAGAGCCTGGATGGACTCCTCCAGAGCCTGGATGGACTCCTCCAGAGCCTGGATGAACTCTTCCAGAGCCTGGATGGACTCCTTCAGAACCTGGATGGACTCCTTCAGAACTCCTCCAGCTCCACAAAGTCTCTCAATGCTGAGCTTACCTGGCATCTTTGTACCAAATTTGGGCTTTTTTGGTGCTGCTGAGGTGCTGTTCTAATGCCATGGCTAAAGGGGATGCCAAAACTGTGTGAAATAATTCCTTTGGTTTATCATTTGTTGTTAGCATCAGTGACTTAACCACCTCTCATGGAGAACATTAGATTTTTGCTGGTTTTTTGTTAGATTTTTGCTGTTCCCTTGGTTGTCCCAGATGATTTCACAGGACTGCACCTTTTGCTGCTTTTTTTTTTGACCTTGTGTTACTGTTCTGCAGCTTGGCTGATGGCTGAGGATAGAGGAAGCACCAGCAAACCCAGGAGATGGGCTTGGTTGTGGGACCAAGCAGAAGTTCTATGTGTCTGCTGGAGGAGTGCATTTGATTTTTAGCCAAAAAACTCTCTTGTAGAAGCATCCTGGGAATATGCAGCATGAATATCTTCATTTTGCTCCTGATTCTGCCTTGTGCTGACCCACCAGGGTGTCCAGGAGGACCCAGGCAGCCATCAGTGGGTAGAAATTACCTCCTCGTTTAGTGCTGTTGGGTTTTAATCATTTTAAATCACTCAGATGAGGGGGTTTTTAGCTTTTTTTTTTTTTTTTTTTCATCGTGACCCATTAAGACAGCTTGACTTCAGGGTTCTGTTCTACCTGTTGAAAGAATTTATTAGAGAAGATATTGGGAGCTTTGTCCTGTTTCGTTTACAGATTTCATGGAATAAATTGTATCCACGTTCCAGGGCTGTGGACGTGGGTGTGTGACACCAGCTGGTTTTGATAAGGAATGAAATGGGCTGTCTCTAGTAAATGAAACACAAATTTTACCAAACAATTTTGCATTGGCCTTTTCCTTCCCTCCCCTCTGAGTTTTGCATTTGATTTTATTGCTCGAGATTTAGCAGAAATTTAATACTTTATCTTCTTCTGAAGGGTGAACCACCTCTCTGAGGCCCAGCATTCCTTTGGCTGCCCAACATGGATTTGGGGTTCCAAGCCCAGCTTATGCTTTGCCAAATTGAAGTTCTTCTGTACCCAAGTTTAGGGGATGGTTAAAACTTTTGAAGTGTGCTCAAGAATGTGCTTTACGTTCAGTTCCGTGGCAGGAAAAGATTCCTCCTTTTTAATTTTGCATTTCGAGCAGCCTTTGGTCAGGAAGCCAACCCCAACCAAGATGTCATGAGTCACTAATCTTTCAAAATGCTGGGTTAGGCCTGCAGAGGTATCTGTTTAGTCAATAATGAGCCAAGGTTTTATTGAAAGAAAGTAATTTAGAGCCACTGATGCAGCACTCGAGTCTTGTGGTCGTTAGATGAGCATCTAATCTGCTCTGTGGTGGGGATGTGGTCCTCCAGCTTTACTAATGATAGGAATTTCATTAGTGTCTGTGGGGCTGGGGTGTAATAAATACTCCCATGTGCAAAAGCTTTGACAGCTCAAGAGAGGAGCTGCTGGACCTTTGTGTACAGAGGCACCCACCAGCTCATGAGTGTTTGATGTCTGATGGAAAGAAAAAAAAGAAAAAAAAAAAAAAAATCTGGTTGGTGGTGCTGGAGAAGGAAAACCTGGCACACAGGTGGAAGGAGGAAAGGGTTCAGAGGGTTTAGAGAAGCCTGGGGAAGGCTGAGGCACCGTGGATTTAATCTCATGGGAGATGTGGTGGGTCAAGAGTACTGAAATATGGGATGTGGTGGAAGATGAGGATGCACACGGGCAGATCTGCTGGGAAATGTTAGGAAAGCTGGGTTTGGAGCTTCTGCTCCTCAGGACACAGCTCTCAGGGCTTGTAGCACCATTTGCTAGGAGCAGGAGAGAAAACTGGGAAAGGAGGTAATGTTGAAGCATAAAGCTGGGTCCAGAGACTGGGGATTCGTGGGTTGCAGAGCTGTGGGTTTAGGTTCTCTCCAGGATGGGATAACCTGGTGCTTCCTCAGAGTGCTGGAGCATCCCACACCCTTTGGTTTGGGGAAAGTGAGGCCTCTGGTGACTTCTTTTGTTGTGCCAAACCAAGGGCTCATGGAAAACCCTTGGAACTCTTTCCCTGGGGGCTGCATGTTTGTCTCTGCTGTTTCTGGACCAAGTGCAAGATGCAAGGTGGAAATCTCAAACAGGTTGATGTGTGAACGGTAAAATTAGCTGGTGTGGCTGTTCTCTGGGTTTGAGAGGGGGAGCTTCTCTGCAGGGTCTCAACCACAACCACGTTGAGCAATCCCTCTTCCCTGGACTTTGGGGAAGAGCTGGGGAGAGATGATGGGTTTGCCTTCCCTATTTAGCTCCCAAACTGCAAAAGTTTGTTTGTTAGGGACTCTTCTGAGGCTTCTAGAGGCTCTTCTGATGGCCATCAAACCATGACCATGATACTCTTGTGTTAGCCAGGATGGCTGATGGTGAGAGTTGGGATTTGCTGCTCCGTGCACGGAGTTCCCCCCCTTTGCTGTTAACGCTGTGGGGTAAAACTTTTGGCTTTCAGTGCTGATTTCCAGTCTGCTCCCTCAAAGAATGTCCTTTGTTCCTTTCAAGTGAAATTGTGCAGCTTCTGTGGAAGGTTGGTGCCCTGGGCTATCTCGTAGGAGGGTTGAGGTGGGTGGAAGAATGATCACATTATTCCCCAGAGACATCTGGGGAAGGGCACGGGTGGAGGGGCTGCTTTATGGGCAGAGCTGGCTGGGGGCACAGCAGAGGTTCCTCTGCTTTGCAGGGGCTGGAAAAGAGCTTGGCTTGACCCCAAAAGGCTTTCACCCCAAAGGTTATCAAGATTTGGGAGCATTTGCCATGGGGTGAGGTTGGTTGGGGCAGGAAGGTCCCCAGCTCCCCATCGATAGCGTTACGGCCTGGCTATTTTTTGGGGGGTTTTGTGCCAGAGCTGGGTGATTTTCATGTGGCTTTTAGCACGTAGAGCTGTCCAGATTGTGGCACCTAAACAAGAGAATTTTCCCTTTGCAATTAAAAAAAAACAAACCAAACAACAAAACAACTCACAGCATTGTTTATTCTTCTGGATTATTTTTTTTTAAGGCCAAACATCTGCCTGGGTGCAAACCCTGAGCAAGGAAGTCCCATTTTAAGATGAGTTTTAGGGGTTGTCTGTTGCTGTTTGAAGTAATTCCATTCCTAGTGCTTTTCTGGAGGATGTTGCTGGGCAGGGAGGTGGTGCAGGGAGGTTCTGCTTGGGGGGAGCAGGGGATTTGGGGACTCCCCAAGGTTTTGCCCGTGGGACCCAGCCTGGTGGGTCCCTGAGGCATGTGGTGGTGGCAGGAAGGCCATTGTAAAGCCATTAAAGGTGACATGCTTCTTATCTGCTTTTTTGTTTATTAAGAAAAAAAAAAAAAAAAAAAAAAGGGGGAGAAAAGAAAAAAAAAAAAAAAAAGAAAAAAAAAAGTTACAAATAAAGCAGTGTCACAAGATCCTACTTGTAATTGAGGGTCCTAAATTAATTAGCTATGGTGAATGTTCTGCATGGCTTTCTCTCTCCTCTGAAGAAGGACCCCTTTGTGCATCACAGCCCAAGGCTGCCCGGGCAGGATCTGCACATGGAATACCTGAGGGCATCACAGGGCCTTTTCCTCCCTTTCTTATTTTCACACTTCTCTTCCCTTTTCCCTGCCTGTCCTTTTGAATTCTCTGGCTGGGAGGATTTCCTAACATCTCTTTTCAGTGTCACTTCCTCTTGGCTCCCTCTTCTTGCCCTGGATGCCTCTGAACTCCACAGCAGTAGCAGCCTTCCCCCTGGGCTTTGATTTTTAACACTGGGGATGATGCTGGGAAATTCCAGACCTGTGCAAGCAGAGAGATGGAGCTGATGCTTCTCCAGGCTCTGATGTTTCTCCTCTCCCTGGGTTTGAGCCTGGGGACTGTCACTCTCTCAGTGACATTGTGCTCCTCTGCTGCTTCTCTTAATTTGGGGCTTGTTGCATTCCCTTTCAATTTGCTTTTTGCAGCCTTTTTGTGTGCTGCTTGGCACTGTTTTGCTGCATGTCTGTTGACTTTTGAGAGTACTGACTGGAGGAAGTCTGGATTTCTGTAGCATTGGGGTTTTCTGCCTTTTTTTCTATACAGTCTCTTCAGTTGCTTTTTTTTTTTTTTTTTTTTTTTTCTTTTGTGGTGACTCCTGTAGAGCAAATTCAAGTCTCCAGACAAGGAAGATAGGGTTGCAGAATTTTATAGAATTACATTTTATAGGATTCCTATCACTAGCACGTTTTAAAATTACAACTTAAAATAAGTAACCATGAAGATTCTCAAGGCCCTTCCAGATTTTATGTTTAATTTGTGCTTCCTCACCCCATGGGACTGGGTTCTGCCCTGGTGGGATGTGAGCAATCCTCCTCCCAACACCTTCTTTTTGCCTGGGGATCCCCTTTTTTGCTGCTGGTGGATGAGGAATGTGTCCAGCAGCCCTGAAATAAATCAGGATGGGAAGTGTGTCGGGGATGTTAATCCCCCAGCTGTCCCCCCAAGCTGTCACTGGTCGCTCAGAAGTGGAGATTTTGGTGGTCTTTTTGGAGATTTTTGGTAAGACCAGAAGTGGAGAATAAATCCAGGGACCTGGTTCTGCCAGCCCGGGGTTGTCTCCATCCCTTGGAGGGAAAGGCTTGAAGCCAAGCTCCCTGCAGAGCATTCCCAGTTCCTGAGCATCCTTTTTCCAGTAGGGATGTGCTGGCAGAACCCTGCCCAGGAGCTGCTTAAAGAGAGGGAAATCCAGTCCAAACCCATTCCCCCGCAGCCAGCCGACCAGTGCAAGCTGGGAACCTGACTGGGAGCTGTTCCAGTTGTAACCTTACAATCAGCCCTCCCCCTTCCAACCCCTTTTAATGCTTTTGGGGCTGTTTAAGCTCAATCTGCTCAGCGTGAGGATAATCTCCTTTCCCTGCTGAATGCCGGGGTTGTTGCGAGCGGGCCGGGCTAATTAAAGCCCTTTGGCCACTGGTGTGCTGACACTTTGGAGAGAATAACTGGAAAGAATTTGGAGAGAATAACTGGAGTCATTTCTGGTTAAATCCAGGAGCCAACTGAGGCAGGGCTGACGTTGGAGACGTGTTTCAGAGAGCTGTAATGAGCCGAAATTTCAGGTATGCGTCCTCTCCCCCCAGCCCTCTGCAACGTGGCTGCAACACGCTGTTTACTCAAGGAAATTAAAGCCAGCAATGAGTTGGTTGGGTTTTTTTTTTTTTAACTGAGGTTTTTTTATTAATAGTATTATTATTTGTTTTGGTTTTGTTTAAAAAAAGCCCAACAGAACACAACCAAAAAAAAAAAAAAAAAAAGGACTCACGTCCGCTTCCCTGCCTGGTAAAGTTTGTGAGTGGTTGGTTTTAGTGGGGGGGGATTAAAGGAGCAAATTTACCAAGTTCCAAATTATACATCAGAAATTAGAAAAACAGAACATAAGCAAAAAAAAAAAAAAGAACAAAAAAAAAAAGAAAAAAAGAAAAAAAAAAAAAAGACCTCATGACCCCCTCCCTGCCTGGTAAAGTTTGTGAGTGGTTGGTTTTAATGGGGGGGGATTAAAGGAGCAAATTTACCAAGTTCCAAATTATACATCAGAAATCAGAAAAACAGAACAGCAATCAGAACAAATCAAAAAAAAAAAAAAAAAAGACCTCATGCCCCCCTCCCTGCCTGGTAAAGTTTGTGAGTGGTTGGTTTTAATGGGGGGGGATTAAAGGAGCAAATCTACCAAGTTCCAAATTATACACCAGAAATCAGAAAAACAGAACATAAGCAAAAAAAAAAAAAAAAAGAACAAAAAAAAAAAGAAAAAAAAGAAAAAAAAAAAAAAGACCTCACGACTCCTCCCAAGTTTGTGAGTGATTGGGTTTAGTGGGGGGCATTAAAGGAGCAAATCTACCAGGTTCCAAATTATACATCAGAAATCAGAAAAACAGAACACAAGCAAAAAAAAAAGAAAAAAAAAAAAAAAAGACCTCACGACCCCCTCCCTGCCTGGTAAAGTTTGTGAGTGGTTGGTTTTAATGGGGGGGGGATTAAAGGAGCAAATTTACCAAGTTCCAAATCATACATCAGAAATCAGAAAAACAGAACACAAGCAAAAAAAAAAAACCAACCCCAAAACTTCACGACCCCCTCCCTGCCTGGTAAAGTTTGTGTGTGATTGATTTTAGTGGGGGGGATTAAAGGAGCAAATTTACCAAGTTCCAAATCATACATCAGAAATCAGAAAAACAGAACACAACCAGGAAAAAACCCCAAAACCTCACGACCACCTCCCTGCCTGGTGAAGTTTGTGAGTGATTGGTTTTAGTGGGGGGGGATTAAAGGAGCAAATTTACCAAGTTCCAAATTATACATCAGAAATCAGAAAAACAGAACACAAGCAAAAAAAAAAAAACCCCAAAAACCCCAAAACCTCACAACCCCCTCCCTGCCTGGTAAAGTTCGTGCGTGATTGATTTTAGTGGGGGGGATTAAAGGAGCAAATCTCTTCTACCAGGTTCCAAATTATACATCAGAAATCATGGGGGGAGAGCCATTTGTGCCCTGGGACTGGGGTGTGTGTTATCCTGGGTTTAATTGTGGGGCCTGGATGTGTGCAAACTTGTTTCTCAAGGTAATTGGATGAGGGTCACTGCCTGCCCTGAGATATATGGGCTCAGTAATCAGAGAATAATTTCCAGCGAGGTTGAAGTTGCCAGTAAAAGTTGTAAAAGTTAATTTTATAGGAGTTTGTACAGAATATCAGCCAGCGAGTTTTGGACTTAGGGGCTTGTTTGCTTTGTCTAGTGACGTTTTTATTATGGTTTATTATTATTATTTGTGTTTGAAATGCAATTTTGGGCAGTGGGGAAGAGAAGGGAGGGGAGCACTGACCTGATTAGCAGCTGGAGCAGAATGTGAGGATGGAGCAAGCAAAGTGGGAGGAATTCCTAACCTGCCATGGACTGCCCAAGTCACAACCAGAATTAACCAAATTAACCAAAATTAAATCAAGTTGCAGGATGATTTATAGATTTTTTTTTTTAAGCCTTATATTCTTGCCTTTGATTTCTAGAGCCCATCTGGTGGGTTTAGATGTGCTGGAGCCTCTGGATCTGTCTGGGTGTCCCTGTCCTTGGCTGAGCCCTGCAGGGGAGGTGGGACATGGGGTGGGAATGCTGTGGGAATGCTGTGGGAATGCTGTGGGAATGCTCCCAGGCTGGGATGTCTGCAGGACAGCAAATGCTGAGAGCAGTTCAGTTGGTTTGCAGCTTCCTCAAACCCATCTCAGGAGATAATTTTTGGTGTTATGGCTGTGTCAGGTTGTGCAGTTCCCCTAAGTACTCGTGGCTGAAACCCAATGTCATCAGGTATGGATGGCTGCCATTTCTATTCTTTCAGCTGAAATGCTTTATACTTGGATTTTTGCCATATTTGCCTTTTTTTTTTTTCTCCCTCCATAAGTCTCAGCACTGCCTGTTGTTGAGTGCTGCAGGCCCTTGCCTCTGATCTGAAAGAATTTGTCAAGGACCTAATTGTACAAAGAGAGCCCACAGTCAAAAAAAAAAAAATACAAAAAATAGGTGTTATCACATTTTGAAAACAAAGGGTGGGAACAAAAAGTGAAGCAGCAATGGGAGTTAACTTGGATCAAGGGAAACATCATCAGATCCTCCCTGGAATCCCCTCAGACCCCATCTTCAGAGCCCTCCTCCTGTCCAAGGTGAGCAGGCACCCTGCCAGGCGTGGGCTCTGTTGGGTACCACACAGGGCAGAAAAATGTTGGAGCCCCTTATAAATGAGTAATGGCTTTGGAAAGGGCCCTGAAGTTCCCCATTAAACCTGAGCAAACACCTAAAGGGTCCTGGAGAAGTCTCTGGGCAAGGGTGACAAAGTGCTGCTGGATTTGTCTGCACCCGTGTGGGATGGAGGGGCTGGGGGCTGGTTCTGGGCTGGAAGAAGGCTCCCTGCTTTTTCAGCAGCATGACTTCAAATGTGCTTTCTCAAAATAATTTTCTGTGGTCCTGGAGAATCCCCTGAGCTTTGCAGTTTAAATAAAAGCCAGACCTCAAATGAAAGCTTTGTACCATTCAAGCAGCCCACGTTGACAGTTCCCTTGGCGTGGCACGACCCTTTTTCCAAAAGCAAACAGGAGAGTCAGACTTGTCAATGAAAGATTTTTGGGCTACTAAATGGCTTGAAGTGCTTTCTGATGCCTGTCTGGCTACCTTGGGATTTTCTGCTTCCAGAATGAAAAGTTTGGTGTCTGGAGGTTCTGCTGCTCACCTTGGGCTCGTGCTTGTTCCCTCCCCAGCAGAGGTGTTGGGTTTGGTGCTGAAGCATGGCAATATTCTCATCACATTTTCCTTGGAGGTTTGTTGAGCAAGGGTTTGGAACACAGGTTAGGAGAGAGTCATTGACACCAGGCTGTCGTGGCACCAAAGGAACATCCTTGGTTTGGAGTGGTGTTTTAGCTGCCCTGTGCTTTATCTGAGGCTTCCAGGTTGCTCCATAGGCACCGTGCCCCTTGGGATGGGTTCCAGGAACCTGAGGTCCTCCTGTGATGGCAAATTGGCTTTTGGGGAGCCCTTGTTCTCCCCCATATGGCAGGGATGAGATGGATGGTCAGGGCTCAGAGAGGTGGTAGAAGCCCCATACCTCAAAAACTTCAAAGCCAGCTCAGTTTTAACATCCTAGGGAAAGATGCATCTTAAGTTTGCTTTTCTCTGGAAAAATGTTTGCTTTTCTCTGGAGCTTTGGAAAGCAGGGAGGTCACTCACCCCTTTCTAACATCTGTACAATATTTGGTCGCAGACCTCATCCCCTGTTTCAAGAGGGTCATAAAATATATCCAGGAATTGAAGCAAATTGTTTCGTTTTAGTCAATATGTGACCATATTGGGAAATTTTAAATTATCTTTTTATAGTGATGCTGGGGAAAAAGAAAAAAAAAAAAGGTGGATTTTCCAGTGATTTCCCTTTCCCTGGCACTGTGGAACATCAGCTCCTGCTTTAAGCTGCTGCTGCTGCTTTCTGGAAGTTTTCTTCACCACTTAATTCTGTTTATGCCTCACGGTGACATTGTTTAATCCACGGTTCCTGGTTTGCAGAGTGACCCTTTCTAGTGTGCTTCTGTTGAGCAGGATTCATTAACACACTGATTAGGGAATTCTTGAATGCTTTCCCAGCAGTTTCCTTCATTACTGAGGACCTTAAATTCCAAGAGCTGGGCTGCAAACAATATTAGCCTGGGGATGACAGATGGATGGTTTCATTTTGATGCTTGTACTGCTCAGGTTTTGGTGCTGAAGTTTTGGTAACTGGAGCAAAACAGACCAAAAAAAAAAAAAAAAAAAAAAGCATGAGTGGGACAGGAGAGATCTCTCATCCCTCTACTGATGGGGGGAAACTGGGACCTGGTGGCTTGCACTGGGAGAGGATGCTGCAGGGCAGGGAAATGCACATTGTCCAGCCCTTTGCTTTTCCCTTTAGGTCTTGAACTTGTAGGCATCTTTTTTTTCTTTTTTCTGCTTTTGAATGAATGCCAGGAGTTGGGTTTGGCTCCTGGAGGCTGTGGCTGCCTGGTCTCCATCCCTTCAGGTGATGGTTACCTCCTGGTTCTGAGAGCAGAAGAGCTGAGCCTGGGAGGCTTTGGCTCAGGCTCTGCTTTCCTGTGTTGCCCCAGCCCACCATGGAAAGGACAAAATTAAAGAGCTCCAAGCCCCTGCTTTAATTAAAATCTGAAGTACCCATCTATTCTGCTCGTTTTTCATTAACTTAGAGGATCAGGGCATCCTGCTTTTGCCTCTCAGGCTTCAGCCCAGTCTGTCTCCTGCAACTTTCTGGTGGCTGAATCTATTAATGGGTGAGAAATCACTTAATTTGACTCTTCTGTTTTAGCTGACATCCAACAGTTTCACAGCTCCAGGTCCTGGATTCTGGAAAATGTGTTTAATTTTCACCACAGGTCCCTGTGATTTGTCATCTTGTAACCTCCTCCTCTCACTTAGGCTGATAGTATCAGTATCTCTGGTCTTATTTATTTAGGTTTTTGTTGTTACCCTGTAGGGCTGCTTCAAAGAGCTCCATCCTAGCTCTGGGCAGTCCACATGGAGGGGATGCCTGAGCCTGGAATGCACTTTTATTTTATTACTCTTTTTATTTTACCAAAGAGCTGCCTTTGGTTCTTGACATGTAGTAGGTCAAAAAACCAACCAACCAACGAAAAAAAACCCAAAAAGCAGAATTCCAGATCCTGGTGAACAAAACCAGGGTACAGACTCCACCTCCACTGCTACTTGAAGAATTTAGGGACACAGAACAGGACGTGGCACTGCTGTGTGTAGTCTTGGGGTGCCCAGTTTATTTATTTCACAAAAGTGAGATGCAAAAATGTTTCTTTTAAGTCCTCAGCATGGGTAGGGGTGGATGTGAAGCCACTTCACCTGTTGTCTAACATCCCCTTCTCAGGGTTCCTCCACTTCTTTATGGGGAGGGGATGCAAGATATTGATTATTCTCAGCACCAGCCTGTGCTGAATTGCTGGAAAAGCAAAAGAAAGTGGTTTTAATTATTATAAGCAGGGAAAATATTTGCATTATTAAAAACATCTGCACCCAGCCGAGATTGCTCTTATCAAGTGAGACTTTAATTGCTTTTGACTGAAGCAGCAGCATGTTTATTCAAATATGTCTTTCATTTTGATGATACTGCTAATTAAGCCCTTTATTTTATTTAGACAATTATGTCTAAACAATTGTGGAGTTACAGTAGCTCTAATTGAGCTCTTATTTTCTTACCTGCTTAGAGATTACACGTGGCTTTAGAGAGAGAGGGAGGTGGGGCTGGCTCCATGTCCCAGAGGATTTAAAACCCCAGAATCTACCATGAATTGGTCAACTTCCAATTCCTCTCTGTAAAGTTGACAGGGGAGCAGAGGGTTTTGCATTTTTATTTTTTTTTTAGTGGATTTTGCTCTCCCCAAGCCCATGTTGAGACCTTCTGGGTGTGCAGGTGGCTCCTCTTGGGAAGCCCAGACCTTCTCTTGGTGTCCTCACCCAGAAATGCAGGAGCTGAGACCACATCTAGGGATTTATAGAGAAACTGTGAGCTACTTTAATCCCCCCCCTGTGCTCTTATTCCTCCTGAGCTCATCCTTTTGCTTCCACTTCTCCCTTTTCTTCCATCAGTACCAACCAGCAGCGATGCTGCTGAATTCCCTGTGGCAGGAGGGCTTTCTGCAGCCCTTCTCTTGCAGCTTGGTGTCTATTTTGAGGGATGTTGTAAGGAAAATGGAATCCTTTCTCCTGGGACCACCAGGCACCCGTTTCCCCATCTTCTCCCTCTCTCTGTGCCTGGCACCCAGGGCTCGGGTGCTGCTCTCTGACACTTTAACTCTTGCACCCTCGTCCTGCTTGCTCAGCCACGTGGTTTCCTTGCATTTTCAAGCTATATCCATGTAAAACTAAGGAAAGAAAACCAACAAACCCTCCCAACTACTAAAATACGTTATTTCCCCACATTCTTTTTATTTCCAAATTCCTCCCTTTTTAATGTGATTAATAATTCACAGCCCCACACTTCCCTTTTCCAGCCCTCCTCGGTTGCCTTGTTTGCTGCCATTCTAAACTCACAGCTCCGTGTTACTTCCCTCTCTTTCCTTGTTTTATTTTGATTATATTTTTTTATTTTTCACCTTGTTACATTTTTATTGTTTCACCATCTGCCCTCTTTCCTTGCTGTGGGGTTTTCCCCTACTCTGCAGCTGCCTCCTCCTCATTTTTCCCAGCGAAACCTCCAGGATTTTTCCTGGTGGGAAAGTCCAGGGTTGAGGTGGCCTTGCTGGACCTGCCTCTTGTCCAGCACCTCAGCAGGATCCATCCCATTTCTTTTACCACTCCCAGCCCACACTTGTTCTGCTGCTCCTGGTCACTGCTTTGCCTTGACTAAAACCACTGCGGGAGGAGAGCGAAAGAGGGAAGATTTTTATTTTTTTTTTTCAAACTACTGTATCAGTTTAGTAACGGGGATCAAGAGTTGTTTTAACTACATTTCCTAAACATATTCCAGGTGTGAAATCCATAACGTGCCTTTCCTCCTTTCCCTCTCCCTTTCCTTCCTCTCCTCGGGCACTCTGGTGTGGGTTTCTTCCTTGGCCCCAGCTGAAAAGCCACAGCAAAGCTTCCACTGTGCCCTGCTCAGCAGCTGGAGCAGCCCCTTGGTGGTCCCAGGGTTTTGCCAGCCAGGATTTCAGCTTTGCAGAGGGAGGATATTATTTCCTTGAGCTATTCCAAGTGTTAAAGAGATCTGTGGAGCTTGGGATTGGGATGCTCTTGCATCCCAGGGCTGTGTCCAGGTAGGAAGCAGGGGGTTGGGGGGATAAATGGATGAGCAGGTGGACAAGGCAAAATTCAGAATATTCCCTCAGTCTGGTGGGAATAGCAGGCTCTGTGGGGTGTGGTAGCACCATCTGATTATTTTAGGACAAGATAAAAGACCTGATGGACAAGGGAGGTGCCAGGACTTGGTGTCAGACCCTCAGTCCCCAGGAGGTCAGGGCAGGACCCCAGGCTCAGAGCTGCTTCTGGGGAGCAGAAGGAGCATGTGCCTGCCTGCTGTGAGTCTATCTCCTTTCCACCTTAGTGATCCTGTGTTTTGGAAGAGGAATTTTATGATTTTAATCACTGATGTATTTCCCTTTTCCAGCGTCAGACAGGCAGCTGAGGGACAGGGAGTATAGAGCTGTTCCCTTCCTTAAAAATGTGGAATTTTTTTGCATCATCAGGAGAAAGCACAAGTGCTTCTGAACTGTTCAAACTCCCAGAACTGATTTTTCTGCCTGAAACAAAGGAGCATGGCCCAAAAGCCCTGGGATTTCAGCTTCCTGACTGCTGCTTGTTGTTGCTGCACCATCCACCCAAATGAGGAGAAACCCCCAGAGGATGCTGAACCATTTTCTCCTTCAAGCCAAGAGCTTGTTCTTGTTTCTCTGGAAGGTGGTGGCTTTCTCCAGCCAGGTGTGCTTGGAGACAGCCTCAGCAGCATCTCCATGTCCATGCTGCTGATGTTTGTCCTTTTCCTTCTGGCAGTGGGGGAGGTTTTTGCAGTCTCCATCCCCCTGCCTGGGGCAGATGGAAAGTCAGCTCTTGGGTGCTCCTGCTCCCCTCAAACCCTCTGCTCTTCCAGCTCCAGTGCACACACAGGCAAATAAATATAAATATTTTGTCAAAAGCCTAGGGGTGGGAGGGGATGTTTTGAGCCTTGCAGACTTGTTTGGGAAGGAAAAGCCAGCTGAAGACCTCCCGTGCCTTTCCCACCCTGTTTATAGCTGGGAGGCTAGTTATTAAATTAAAAATACACCTGCCCTTTGGGCTTATGTCTGTTCTCAGCAGCTAAGGGTGTATTTTAGAGCTTCTGTGGTTGGCACCCTTAGAAACAGGGGTTCTCTGGCCCTTTCCCTCGTGGCCTTTTTATCTGCTACCCCTTCTCTGGTCACTGAGGGGTTCAGGGGTACCAAGGGGCTGGTGGTGCCAGCACTGGGCACAGAGGGGACCAAGGACCTCCCAAGCCATGGAAGCTGCACATCCCTGGGAGTGGCTGCAGACAGCTGACCCCATTGTCCTTGCATTTCCTTGCTTGGAAATCAAGTTATTACCAGACTTGTGCCTAATTAGCAGTGTGGGTTAATCCCAATTTAGCCGGTGGCAAGTTGAACAGGGAAGTCATGTTGGTGCTGGACCACTGGGATGGGGCAGAGGGGTTTGCTTGGCTGCAGCAAGCAAATGGGATGGAGTAAATCACTCCTCCTCTTGCTGGGTCTGCCCTCTCCTGCTCTGGAAAGCCTCCAGGGAACTGGAGAGCCCAAAGTGTTTGGTCCCATCCTGCACATCCTTCCCCTGCTTGCTGGGACACCCCGGGCAGGGGCAGGTGTCTGTCCCAGGGGGATGAGCACTGGGATCAAAGGGTGTTTACTGGCCTGGGGAGGAGGAAAAGCTGTGTTATGTCAGGTGTGACCCCAGGCTAAGAGAAGGCTTTGTCCTTGAGTCCCGATTCCCATTTTCCAGAGCAGTTTAGGAAGGATGCAGAAGGGTTCCCAGTGTCGGACCAGGGCAGGTAAAGCTCAGACTTCTCCATCTCCCTCTGAAAGCAGCTGGGTTTCTTGTTGCTGTCCCCTCTCCCAAAGCCAGGTTTCCTTGTTTGTGGTTGCTGAGAATGTCAGGGGGATGATGGATTTGGTTGGAAAGGTAAATAATCCACTGGGCTGAAGTGCAGCCCCAGCCACCCTGAGAATGTGAAGTCACTGTCTTGAAGGGCTTTCATTTGTTATGTTTGATTTGACAGGTTTTGATGATTGCTTAATATTTTCACTCTGCTTTAGACCCACACCGTTTATTTCTGTTAGAAGTTACTTAAACATCCCCGTTTTTTTTTTTTGTTCTCCAACAGTTGCTTCAGTTTATAGAGGCTTGAAGGCAGTAGATGCCTCAGACTTTGCTTGCAGTGCAAATAAATAAGTAATCCCTCTCCAGGATTTCCAGTTTAGGTCTGTTTATTTTCTTCTAATACACGCACAGGCGCAAAAAAAAAAAAAAAATGTAGCTGGAGTGACAGGGCCTGGTGATGCAGGGAGTTAATTCCTGGTTTGGTTGTTTAGAAGTGATGCTCTGATGTGCAGGGAGATGCAGTGACTGCTACCAGAGAGGGGACAGGCAGCACTGTGGCTTCTGAAGAAATGTGAAGTATTGACATGTGAAGTATTGACAGCTTTTGGGGAAGGCAAAGCTGGAGGGTTGATGGATGGAAGCCTGAATTACAACTCCTTTGTGAGCTCCCTTTCCCTTTCTCTCCCAGCTGATGCTCACCACTCATTCTTCAGATGGTTCCTTGTCTTCTACCTACCCTGGCAGTGCTGCCCACCTTGGAGATCATCTGGGACATCTCACAGGGCTGCAAACTGGACTTTGCTGTGCTGAGGGATCAAATCATCCCCCCACACCCCACCCCATAAGGCAGGCACCTGCATCTTCCCACCAGGCTTGGTTTTCCAGCAAACTCCCATCATCTCCCTTTCCCCAGCCCTGCAGAAATGGATGAAACTCTTTCAGGGACTCTTTTTAGGGACTCCACTGCCTTCTTGCTCTCTACAGCTCCAGAAAAGTTTGTAGTGAGGTGGGGCTTGGTCTCTTCTCACCAGTAATAGGCAACAGGACAAGAGGAGATGGCCTCAAGGTGCAGCAGGGGAGGTTTGGGTTGGATATTAGAAGACACTTCTTCTCTGAAAGGGTAATTAAACACTAATTAAACACTGGGACAGGCTGCCCAGGCAGGGCTTGGAGTCACCACCCCTGGAGGGGTTTCAAAGCCATGTGGTTGTGATGCTGAGGGACGTGGTTGAGCTCTGGACTTGAGTTGGGTTAATAGTTGGTGAAGTTGGGTTAATGGTTGGGAGCCTTGGTTTCTGGTTGAGCTCGATGATCCTGAAGGTCTTTTCCAAGCAGAATGGTTCAGGAAAAGTGCTGCCTGGCCCAGTGCAGAGGTGCAGGCAGGGCTCTTGAAGTCCTAATGAGGTCTGGGTGACGGAGCTCCCAGCTTCTTATTTTTATTTCAGCTCTCCCAACAAAACAAGGCAATATCTACCCAGTGCCTGGAGCCATTTGGAAGCAGATTAAAAGTTTTCATCAGCTCTTCTTAATAGAGCCAGATAAACCAGGCTAATAGTCATGTGTTGAGTTATTGAAGGGAAGTTCAGGTAATATTCAAGCACCTTTAACCTTCAGCTTCCTAAGACCTCCTGCTTAGCGATTGTTTGTCTGTGGTGTAAACCATAGTCCAGTTCATAAATTATTATGTAGTTCCACTGCCCTTAATGCAGCACAGGTTTCACGGTGTTTCATTTTGTAGTGTAAGCTAATTCTGGCTGTGCACACAATAAAGCTCCAATGTTGCTAGAATTAACCCTTTCCCTGACAACTGGAAGCTGGCCAGGAGGGTGGGAATTAGTGCTACGTGGGCACTGGTGTTGGGCATGGCCGTGGTCTACTTGTAATTCTCTCTTTTTGCAGTTCCTACTGCATCTGAAAATTTCCCTGGGTGAAACAGAGCAGAAAAATTTTATAATCTTTTTTTTTTTAAACTAAAAATGTAAATTATTCTGAATTTCTTACAGCAGTTCCCCCTCCTCTTCAGCAGTGATTGTTTCCTGTGTAAGCAGCAGGTACCCCACCTGAGGTACCCCCCACCTGAGGTGAGGGGTGGCTGCTTTGCAGACCAACTGATGGGTAAGAAAAGGTCCAAAACTTTTTGACCTGAAGAGCAGAATCCAGTTGCTTGCAGGGACCTGGAATGACAAGAGGCTGGGGGTGGGCACCCGGGCATTGTAGGGAAAGGGTTTGTTCCCACACTCCTGGGCAGGTTTTTGTGTTTGGACTTTGACACTGTAGTTTGTTCTGTGGAGGAGCCAGGAGAGATGAAAATCAGACATTGCTGTTGGACGAAGCCAACCCGAGGAGGAGCTGCCATTTCTGGCCTTTCTCCTTGTTCTCTAGCAGCCCCCTGCACCACTGAGCAAAATGTTCCTTGTTTTGGGGAAAAAAGTTATTGCTTCATTAGCTCTGCAGGACCTGGAGCACATCCAGGAGGTGAGAGGTTTGCACCAGAGGAACTGGACTGCCATGGAGCTCTGTCTCACCTCTGATGGCCACCCAGCTTCCAGCTGCCTTTAGGGGGAACCCTCTGCTTTCCTGGTCTTTGGTTTCTTTTCATGGACTTGGAGCTGATCCCCTGTCCTGCTCCACTGCTTTGGCTCACCTGGGGCACCCATCCTGGCTCAACATCCAGGACCAGGTTACCTTCTTGCTCAGGTGGCCAAGAAGGCCAATGGCATCCTGGGCTGGCTCAGGAACAGCGTGGCCAGCAGGTCCAGGGAAGGGATTCTGCCCCTGTGCTCAGCCCTGGGGAGGCCACAGCTTGAGTCCTGTGTCCAGTTCTGGGCCCCTCAGCTCAGGAAGGAGATTGAGGTGCTGGAGCAGGTCCAAAAGAGGCAACTGGACTGGGGAAGGGACTGGAGCACAGATCCTATGAGGAGAAGCTGAGGGAGCTGGGGGTGTTGAGGCTGGAGAAGAGGAGGCTCAGGGGAGACCTCATCACTCTCTCCAACTCCCTGAAAGGAGGTTGGAGCCAGGGGGGGGTTGGGCTCTTTTCCCAGGCAACTCTCAGCAAGACAAGAGGGCACAAGAGGTCTCAAGTTGTGCCAGGGGAGGTTTAGGTTGGACATTAGAAAGAATTTCTTTCTGGAGAGGGTGCTCAGGCATTGGAATGGGCTGCCCAGGGAAGGGGTGGATTCTCCATCCCTGGAGCTCTTTCAAAAGAGCCTGGATGTGGCACTCAGTGCCATGGGCTGGGAACCACGGGGGGAGTGGAGCAAGGGTTGGACTTGAGGAGCTCTGAGGTCCCTTCCAACCCAGCCAATTCTAGGATTCTGTGATTCTGCTCCCTTTGGCTTGGGCCAGACCAGACCAGACCATCTCCTGTGCTTCCCATTGCTCCTGGCCCACCCACACCCCACTCACGGAGCCCCTCTTGTGTTATCCCACTCAACCATGGGGTGCAGACCTCACTCAGACCAAACAGGACCCTCTTACAGACAGACTAAAAATACATCAGTGCTTGGTTGGGAGAACCACCCTATCTGCCTGCCCTTCCTACTGGGCCAGAACAATTCCAGCTGGGTTCCTTGCTCTTCCAGCTGCTTCTCCTTTAGGATGTGTGTCCATCACTCGTCTTCCCTGGTCCAGCCAGCATGGGGATCCTTGGTTTCTGGAGGTCCTCAGTCTCTGGAGGTCTTTGGAGGGTGGCTGTGGTTCACATTCTCGTGGTGTCCTCTCCAAGAGAGTTCTGAATCTCAGCTCTTTGGGTTGAGTCTGGTCCACTGCAAGCCCAGAGCCAGAAGGTGTTTGAGATCTCTCCAGGCAGCCAGACCCACAGCCAGGGATTTCTGTTGTTGACTCGTGGATCTCCCCTCCTAAAATTTTCTTTTCTGCTCCAGACATGGCACATTTGCAGACAAGGCAGCAAATAGTCACGACTGCCCAAATTTGAAATTGTTGATTCAGAAAGCGCCAGGAAAGACAGAACATTTCTCAGCTCCATCCCACCCCTGGAGCTGCTGGTGTTATGAGTGGGTTGGTTATTGGGGCAGCAAGTTTCTTTTAAAATGCACAGTTTTGAGGCTATTAAGCTGCCAGCCAGTCCCTGCTGGGTTGCTGGGGACATTCACAAGGGTGAGTGACAGAGTTCCCAGCAGCTCTCGGACTGTCGGAACGCGGGGACAGGCTTGTGTCCCATCCCCAAAATTGTACTGATGTGATGTGGTTGCAGAAGCTGGGGTGATGGTATGTGCAGGGTACAAAGCCCCTCCTTTCCTCACCACCACTCACATCTCCTTGGAGCTGCCTCAATTTGCTTTCTTTTTTTTTTCCCTCCCTGCAGCAGCCGCCGCCGCTGTTGGTTTTTCCATATCCACCGGGAGCCACGCTCCTCGTTAAAGCTGCTCCAGGGCAGGAGGAGGGGAGGGATCCAGTTCCTTCCAACAACACACTGGGGTGAGCAGCAAACATTGACCCATTGAGGAGTCCAGAGGCACTGGACCTGCCAGAGGCTCCCGGGCTCCTTGCTGCAAGCTGACACCTCTTGGCACCCACCTGCACAAAGAGGTGCCTGAGGATTTCAGAATCCTCTTTAAATGTAAAAGCAGAATAAGAACAACAGCATCATTTTCACATGCCTGTTAGCTGCTTTGTGACTGAGCTGGGGAGCCCAGGAAAGGAGTTTTTCAGGCACTGATTTGCCCTTTTCAGGCACTGATTTGCACTCGTTCCCTTTCCAGGGCTTGTTTATCTATATTTATTTATCCATCCAAGTCTTAAAATAGTTTAGAAAATCGTTTGGTCTTTGCTTTTCTCCCTCCAAGCTCAGGAGAGGAGGACTGTGAATTTTTTAATGAGACTCTTTCAAAGTGTTTGCTGGCTGTGGAAACCAAAAGGCTGAAAATAAACTGATACAAGTCTCAGCTTTATAACCAGGCTGCCCTTGAGTTCCCTTGGCAGTGACTTAACTTCCAGTGTCCTGGACCTCTGGTAGCTGATATTCCTTTCCTAAATTGCTGCAGACCAATCCAAGCAAGGGAGAAGGATGCTAATTCTATCTACCATGTGAGTGTTGGGCTTGCTGGGGGCTGAGTCCTCATGGGGAAGAAGGGGAAATTAATTTACATTCAAAACTCTTGGCCTCCTCTGTCTAAACGTGGCAGTGTCTTCTTTTTTTGTCCTGTGAAACACAGGCTTTTCAAAATGGTACTTCTGTGCTTGGCTTTTTCTCCCTGCCTCCTCCCAGTTGCTTTGCCTTAGGGACCAGCTGGAGGTGTGGATGTGCTGCAGGTGAATGGGGTGTTGGAGTCACGTTTTGGGAGTCAGGATGTGCTGTTGGGTGAGATGTTTGTGGAGAAATATTTCAGCCCTTAGCACTTTATAACAAATGCAGGACGGGGGCTTTGCTCTGCCTCTTTCAGGTGTCTGTTGTGGGGTAGATGCTGGCTTCCAAAAAAAAAGATGTGGGAAAACATGTCAGGACACTTCTGGTTTTCAGTCCAGACCCTGTGCAGACACTTGGTCAGGTTTTAAATCTGCTTTTGTCTATGGGATTATCAGCTTTGCCCATGAAGCTGCAGGGCTTGTGAGTTGGAGCTGTGTCTGTGCCAAAAAGGATGCTGGAGTGGTCCAAGGTTGCTGCTCCTTCAGCTGAGTGTGTTCCTACAGCATCCCTCACATTCTTTGTGGGCAGGGAACATCAGAAATGGGGTTGATGTGGGCTACATATCGAGATCTTCTGCTCTAGGAGAGGACTATGTAGCCTTCTATTTTTAACTGGAAGATTCTGGTTTCTTTCTTTGTTCACATGGGATCGCCTTCAAATAATTAAGTTCTGTAAGATCAGCCCCAGTAATGTTTCTATGGAGAAAATGATTTGGAGCAGTTTTGATACATATGCTGGCAGGGAGGTGAGGAAATGGAAAGAAATGGTTCAGCATGGAGGGGAGGGATTGCTGGGGGGATGAGGGCTTGGGGCTGATGTGAGCTCAGCTGCCTTCACAGCCCGGGCACATCTGCTGGAAGATGATGATGGATTGTGAAGCATCTTTCTAAGTCTGATTAAAATGATCCCTGCCCACATTTTTCTGCAGTGTCTCCTCCAGCCAGGAGGGTACCACAGCCTCTCTGGTTGATATATCTGGCCCAGAGAGGCTCCTGGTGCTTTCCAGAGCCCTCTTCCCAGGTTTGCTGGTTCCTGATCCCTGGGAACAAGAGGTTATGAACAGTGGTACCAGCTTGACATGAAGCAGTGGTTAGCAGTCCACAACTATTTTTTCCCCTAAATATAGGAGGAAATCACTGGCTATGGTGAACTGGAGCTGTTTCAATGGCAAGTAGTGCTAAAGATTTCTTATTTCCTTTCTTATTTGTCAATTGAATTTTAATTAGCTCACTGACTTGGAAATGTGTTAATCACCAGGAGCAACTCTTTTCTTTTGGGGTTGGTGCATACTTGTAGTGCACTGAGCTGCTTGTGTGGGCGAGGAGCTTACTTTTTAAATATTTTATGGAAGGCACAAAGTCTCAAAGGTGTTTTATGTGGCAAGCTAAAGATGTAATTTAATAACAACAAATAGTTGAGGGGTTATTCGGGTAAAGTTTGCCTCTGTGCAGAAATTCTGAAGAATGCACTGGAGGATCCAAATTCCCCATGGATGGCATGTTGCTGTCTGTTGCCCCCAAAAGGATGAGCCTGTGGCTCTGTTTATTTGCTCTTTTTGTGGTAGAGTCTGATCCTGAGGTCTTTGCTTTGCCCTGCTGGGTGTCTGTAGCACCCAGGGTCACTGCCTGGGGACCTGGCATCTGGGAGAGGTTCCCAAAGGTAGTTCAGAGGACTGAACCCCCTGGCCACTTGCACATTCTGGTTGGGATTGTAATAAACCACATTTCTCTAGATAAAGATTGTTGTTGTTGTTGTTGTTCTTTCCAAAAGCCCACGTGCATAGAGACTTAGTGAAAATTCAGGTTTCAGGAGAGAAAAAAAAGAAATACAATGTTTTAAAAGTCTCTCTAGACATTTTTTCTGCTCCCACCAGTTATCCCTTGCTTGGCACTGAGTTAGAAAAGAAAAGATCAACTACAAACCCCAGCTCTTCCCTCCTGGCAGCTGGCAGGAGTTTGGGCACTGCCTCCATTCCCTTCCAGCTTCTGGTGCCATCCAGGAACCAAGATTTGTCTTGCAAAGGAAAGGGATTATAAAAGAAATACAAGTGATTTGTAATAAAAGGAGATTTGTGGCAGAAGTGGCAGAAAATGTCATTACAGGTGGGGTTGCAGGGGGACACCACGGGACAGAGAGACCTCTCTTCTGTCCTGGATGACTTAAGATAGCTTTGATTTAATGCAGCTTTTATTTTAATACTGAATTTTAGCCACATCACTTTTTTTTCTGTCCTCCTTTCCTCCTATAACTTATGCTGTGTCTTTATTAGGCTTTCTGCTCTGATCCCTCACTTCCTCAGTATTTCCAAGGCATTCAGCAGAACCAGGTCCCAGACGTGGACAAACTGCTGTCCAAACAAAAATCCCAAGGGTTTTGTGCAAACATGCTTGGGATGAGCAAATGAGACAGCTCTGAGCTCACTCTCACCTTCTTGTTTGCTCTTTCTTGGCAGTCAGATGCTGAAAAACCGGGCTGAGACAGTTGGAATCATCCATAAATTATTGGCAAAAAGGGTGGCACATGGCAGAGGGCAGGGGCTGTGTGTAACGGAGCTGCAGGGCTTTGCAAATGGTAATTTTCCAAATTATTTAAATACTTGGGTAGGCAGAGACATGCGTGGGGGTGGCCTGATCCCACCACTGCTCTTTTGCTCTCCGAATTTCTTGTGGACAGTCGGGTTTGCTTGATTTTGTCCTTGATTTAAGTGCAGCTGGAAAGGCAGCTTAGGCTGTATTTAATAACGAGCCCTTCAACACAGAGAGGTGCAGAAAGTAATTTGTCCCTTTGCCAAGCCCCAGAAAGAATGGGCATTTTGTTCCTGGCTTGGTGGTGATTTTTACCTGGGTGTATTATGGCAAGAGAGAAAGACTTGTGCTACTGTTACCCTGCACTCTGTGTTGATTTATTGAAACTGGAGCCTGCGAGTGGCGAGGTGTGTGCTCTGACATGGAATTTCTAGGAGAAATATACAATCAGCCTGGTTATTATTTTTTGCTCTCCTCCATGCTCTTGGGCATCTTTCCAGCTTTTGCACTGAGGAACAAGACTTGAAATTAGTCCTGAGTTTTACCACAATGCAGCTTGGCCTTCCTATTCCCAGCGTTTTTGGTGTTTTTTTGTGTTTTTTTTTTAATCAAACGCCTGGTGTTCTTGTTTCATCTCCATCCCCTTGCTCACCTGCTCTGAAATGGATACTTTCTTCTTTTTCTTTCTTTTTTTTTTTTTGTTTTTAGAGGTATGAGCAGTTGTCCTGCAAGGTTGAACCCAGGCTTTGCTGTGATTTAATGGCATTGTTCCCCCTCCCTGTGCATCCACATGGGCTCTGGTTGCCTTTGCCAATGGGAGCATCCAGGCCACCCATCATCTTGGTGCTCCTGATGGAGCCAGACCTCCCCTGGATGCAGGATTTGCCTGTTTCTGTGACCAAGGGTGTGCCTCAGAGGAGGCTGGAGGAAAAGGAGGAGCCAGGCTGGGCAGAAAATGAGTTTTTTGAGATTATTGAACAGGACCTGGCTGCTTGCCGTGGAGCAGAGGTTGGACTAGAGCTTGGACATCACCTGGTCCAAGCCCTGCTCATGTGTGATAGCAACAAGCTGGAGATGCACAGGGATATTTTTCTCTTATTTAGGTAATTCTCAGGTTGTTGTAGAAACTTGGGATGCTGACATTGAAGCAATTTTACTTACAAGATTAATGGCAAAATGGGATAAATTTGTTGGGCTGTAAAAGAACTTTATCTCTTATTTAAGTAGAAGCACATGTGAAAGGCAGGAGGAGGGTTTGTGGGGGGAGAGGGTGTAGCTGGTCTTTTTGGTAGTGCTTTCCTTTGATTGATGTGCTCATATATAAATATAATTTTGTATCTGCTTCGAGAAGCTGATAAAGATGGTTTTCCTCCAGGTTGAAATTATTTACTGGGCAGGTTTTAACCCTTGGAGGAAAGCTTTGGTCTTGGTTAGAGCCAGCAGGGTTACGTTGTGCACAAGCCTAGAATCTGTTCCCTTTAGCAAATTCTTGATAAACCAACGTGGGATTTGAGCAGGGCAAATAAAATAAATGTCCACCATTAGCAGGTTTCTCTTAATTACTGTCCCACAAAGAGATTAGTAGTATCTGTGACTGCCAAGTTGAAGCACTTCCACAGACTGTTTCTCCATGGAAAACATCTCAGCCTTTGGAGACGTGGAGTCATTCAGCAGGACACTTATCCATGTGTTTAAGTTGAGTCCTGGAGCCCTCGTTTGCCAAGGGCTCAGGACCAGCACGGTGGCAGTGACTTCATGAAGGGCAGTAGGGGTGATAAGAGGCAATTTTGGGGAGCACACGTAGGGTGGAGAGCTGGAGCTGTTGATGTAGATGGAGATGATGATATAGAGAGTGCAGCAGCTCAGGAGAGGTCCCGGGTTGTCCTCCCACTTTCTTCTCTTCCAGTTTGATCAATGGCAAAAAGCTGCCGGCCCTCTCCGGCGAAAGATCTGCTCCCAAGTAATGATGTCCAGCTGTACTGACAAAATGTGATTGCTCATCAGTTTGGTTGATGACTTAATCTGGGGCTGATTAGCATCTTGGAGGCTGGCCAGACAATCAAAAATGATGCATAGTTTTGCTGCAGGCCACAGTTTATTTAACATTTTCGCATCCTCGCGTAGCGGCGGAGGCGCGCGCTGCGATGCACGAGGTTTGGAGGTGGAGGGGGGAGGACCAGGCTCTTATTGTAGGGAGGAGGGAGTGAGCTGGGGTGGCTTGGCTTTGTGTCACTGGGTCATAGCTGTGCTGGTGGCTGGGGCATCACTGGGAAAAGGTTTGGAGCTTCCAGGGGCGTCGCTCCCAGCAGAAGCTGGCAGTGCCCTTGGGGTAATGCTGAATCCATAAGAGCAGTAAAAATCTTTGAATCACAGGATCAGCAAGGTTGGAAAGGAGCTCTGAGATATCAAATCCAACTCTTGATCCACTCCCCCTGTGGTTCCCAGCCCGTGGCACTCAGTGCCACATCAGTCTCCTTTTAAAACCTCCAGGGATGGAGAATCCACCCCCTCCCTGGACAGCCCATCCCAATGCCTGATCACCCTCTCTGTAAAGAATTCCTTTCTAAAGAAATTTCCTCCTAAAAATCCTCCACTCCCCCCCAAAAAACCCTGCTTTGTTAAGCAACTGAATACATTTTTTTGATTTTCCTTGGAGCTTCCAGACTCATCACCACAATAAGGCTTCTTTGCTGCCAGGATGGGTTGGGAAGCACGGGAGGCTGGACACGGCGGGGACAACATCTCCAGCTGCTGGTGAGGCTGCTGGAGGCAGCCCAGCTCCTGCCTGGCAAGGGTTAAAAGTGGAGCTGGGACTGCTGGAAGACTTCAGTTGTTTCACATTAGGCTGGGCAGCCCTGGCTGCCTTCCGTGCTCTGGGAGCCGAGTCCCCAGTGTTAAATCTGCGTAACCGATGCCGCGCAACTGGCACCAGCCTTGACCACAAGTGGCCGTTAAAATAAACATCCCCGGGCTTAACTGACAGGCAGGCTCAAGGAGAAACAGGGACTGCATGACGGGGAATATTAAATACCCAGCAAGAACCTAAACTTCAGCAGACAAACACCCCACCCCACCCCACGTCCCCCCCCCCCCCTTTTGCCGCCCCGTCAATGGGCGCAGTGTTTGGGGCGGGCGCGTGCCGCTCCCGGGGGTGAGGGGCTGGTGCCAGCAGGGTGGGAATATGCAAGAAATCCAACCCCAAAAACCCATCCCCGGGTAAACACGGCCACGGGAGCCCCGCCGAGGCACGAGGGACAGGGCAGTGGTGGCAGGGAGGCAGGAGGAGGATGGAGGCTGCCATCCCTAGGTTGCTTGGGTGCTGTGCTTCTGCTCCGCGGTGTCGGTTTGGGTGCTGTGCTCCAGGGTGGTGGTTGGGTGTTAGGAAAGGAGGTAAAAGGCTTTATTTAAAATGAGATGTTTGGCTCAGGTCGTCAGGTTTATTTATAACGATGATTTGTGAGCTCTCCAAGTCAGCACAAGCGTGAGGGCATTATTATGTCCATGGGGATGGTGGAGCGACACATTTATTGGGTGGAATTTCTCTGCCTCCAGAATTTATTTAATTTTTTTTTTTTAAGACAAGCACAGAAACAAGCAGCACTTAAAAAACAGGCAAGGCAATTACACAAGTGCAATACTTGATGGACCTGGAGGCATCTCACCATTCAGATGTTGGTTGGTGCTGGTAGGAGAGACCTCACCCAACCCTGAAGGTGACCTGAAGTTCCTCTTGGTTAACAAACTACTCCAGCTCATGCTGCTTAAAATCCACCAGGTTTTTGTGCCAGAAGGTAAACCACCAAAGTTACGAAGACTATACTTGTAAATCCATTCCTAAATTGTCCCTAAAAATATAAGTTATTATTACTTTTACCCAAGGAAGGCCTTGAGCAGGATGAGGCCATTTAGAACAAGCCCGCCTTTTCATCCAGGTGTCCAAAGATTCCCCAGCCTGTTTCCTGGCACTATTTAATATTTTTCTGTGTCTCTGTGTATATTCCCAGCAAATTGTCATGTCTTTATAAGAAGTCACTGTTTTGAGCCCTTTGGATTTTCCTGGGAAGATGCAGTGCCTGTTTAAAGGCTGTGGACATGCAGTTCCTTGGTGAGAGGGAGCAGAACTTGCTGCTGGATCCATCCTTTGTGCCTTGGCTCCTCATAGCAAGGAGTTTTCTAGGGAGTTGGTTTATATGTCCTAAATCCTTGCAGCCTGCATCCTTTGGTACTGGGGAAAAAGCTTAAAACAAAAGCTCTGCTAAGCTTTTGGCTTCATCTTTGGGACCAGCTACCTGGTTTGGGTTTTTTTTTGCTGTCTTGTTTTCTAACACAGGAGGTGACGCTGCTTTCCAGGCTCTTGTGCTTTGGCAGATTTTTTCTGTCTTTTTTTTTTTGTCTTAGGAAACAAAAGGTTTCTTTTTATCCCCCTTTGCTCTATAAGTGTTCTTAGGCCTGAATCTCCTGTTCATCTGAGTTCTGAATCAGCCTCAGCATGTCCTGCAGAGCTGATGCCTCAAGCAGATGTAAAGCAACCTCAGCCTGAGCATCTTTAAGTATCCAGTGGAAGGGATGAGTAATTTCTGTGCCCATTTAAAAGGCCTTTTTGACCAAAAATCACAGAGAAATGTTATTACCAGCTCACAGCTTATCCACAGAGCTGTACTACATCAGCTGTAGAGAAATAGCTAAATTTGTAAAATAGTGTGGAGTGAAATGGGCAGAGTTACCTTGGTGCCTGTACCCATGGAGTTTCTAGAATGGGAATAAGGTTTAGCAGGTGTTATGTTATCTGTATATCCAATGTGGACTGAATTGGCATAGCCATTTGGGATTTTTAAAATTATATCTTCATAATAACCATGCAAGATCTGGCAATAAATGGGAAAATGTATTTGGCAGTTGTCAGGAGGTGCTGCTGAAAAATGGGCTGAGAGGATACATGAAACAAGATGAGAACATGCTAGAAACCTCAATTTCAGTGGCTAAAGCAAAGAGGTGTGGGCTGCAGGAACACCTCTCCCATGGCTCAGGGTTTTTGGTATTCTGGAAGAACATTTTAAATTCCAGTCAACAGTTTTAGGGGAGCACGAGGCAGCTCTTCATAAACCATCCAGAGGATGGATGAGCACTGACCAGCATTGGGGTCACTCTTTTGTGTGTTACAGCCTTTCAGTAACATCTCAGCACTGGGGTCACTCTTTTGTTTCATCTTAATATGAAAGTTTCATTTTACATTATTCTTCTTTTTCTGGTTTGGCTCAAAGTCTCCTCAACAAAGCCCAGAAATGGCCACGCTTCGGGCAGATTTCCCAATCAATGTCTGATCTAAAGAAAAAATGCTGCCTCCTAAACACTCTTAACCATATTTCAGAAACAGTTTGTGGAGGGGAAAAAATCCTCCAAAGCTTTAAAGAAATAAAACTTACTAAATTGTTACTAACATAGAGACAAGACGAACATTCAAACCCAATGTTGGGTGTAACATGGACCAGAAGAGAATATGGTTTAGAGGGGACATTAGGAAAAACCTTTTCACAGAAAAAGTGGTGGGACACTGGAATGGGCTGCCCAGAGAGATGGCTGAGTCCCCATCCCTGGATGTGTTTAAGGGTCTCTTAGATGTGGTGTTGGGGGACATGGTGTAGGGGAGAACTTTGTAGAGTAGGGATGACACTTGGACTCAATGATCCCGAGGGTCTTTTCCAGCTTGAAAGATTCTATGATTTGGGGCATGCTCTGTCTCTTGGGCAGCTGGAGAGTTAAACCAGGCAGCCCGTGACACCAAGTTTCCCCCTTCTGCCTCTGGTGCTGGATTTGGCACGGAGCACGGTGGCGTTCCAGTTGGGAGGCTTCAAATGACCATCCAGGTAGGCAGTTCCTCGTGGCACAATTTGCCCTTTGTGACTGAGGTTTATGAAAGATCTCCCTGTTTGTCTCAAGTTGTGAAAAAAAAAAAAAAAAAGACACAACCCTAACCCAACTGCAAACATCCAGGCCACGAAAATTCCCTAATCCAAACCCCAGCACGAGCCGGGGGCTTTGCTGGCATTCACCACCCCTGGGTTTTGCCCATGTGTTCCTTGGCCTGGTGCTGAACATCATATTTATGAGTCCTCAGCAGAGAAAAAATAAAAAAAAAAATTTAAAAAATAACCCTCTGAAGGAGATGTAGTCCTGGTTTTAGCAGTGGGCTTTTAAAAAGGGAAAAAAAAAAAAAAAAAAAAAAAAAAAAATGAAGTAATGAGAGCCTTTGGGAGAACAGCCATGGTCCAATTTTAGTATCTTGAGTAATAGGTTGAAGTCCAGGGTCTGCCTGAGCAGGCAGAGCAGTTGGAAAGATGTTGGTAAAGATGTTCTTCCACCCTCTCTCTAAAGCCTTGGGTTTGTCCTTCAAATCGTGTCCCCAGGGGGGGAGAAGGGACTTGCTGTGTTGAGAGGCTCTTTGGTGTAGATGGAAAGTGGGCATTGGGTGGTCCCACCTTGATTCAAGAGCATGGGTGATGCTGGTTCCTGGGGTGCCCCATGAAATCTGGGGCAAAATGTTGACATCCTTCCCTTCAAAGCACTTTGAATAAGAACCTGCCTGAGCTTTAGTGCTGGAAATGTCAAGCACTGTTATCTCAGTCCACTTGCTGGTGGAGCTTTGTGTCTTAAAATGATCAATGCTTGTGTTGTCCTGGCTCTGTCTGCTCTCCTTTCAGCTGCTTATTCCTGGGATTTGGCAGGACACAGACCATGGGACAGTGGAGCTGGGGCCTGTTGGCTGATTTTCCAGTTCCTGATAAGGGGGAACCCTGTGGGAGCTGCTGAACCCATCAGCATCCTCATGTACCAAAGCCATAGCTCTGGCCTGCAGGAGAACAGACTCAATGAACCCCAAATAATGTGTATTAAAAGAAAATGTAAAATGGCAGAGGCCACATGAACTAAGCAGAGGTATTTTCTAGCTGTCTAGTCTAACGTTTGGTATCATTTTTCTCTAGGATTACAGGGGCTTTCACCTCATAAATTTGTGCCTGTTTGAGGTCGTTAATCTTTCTTTACATGTTGCCTTGCAATTTTAGAGCTTTGCCACCATCTGGGATCACATTTTAAATGGAGTTTCCACTCAGTACGTCCCTTTTCGTGAAATTATTTATATATAGAGAAATATATATTAAATATATCAGGACTGGGTTGTTTTGAAACATTTGCAGTGCTTTCGTAAGGGCTTACCTCGTGTGGAAAAACTTGTCTTCTCTAATCAGGAGCCATAACAGGGGCCAATTAAAGGATCACATTTGCAATATGCTTTTAAATGGCAATTTAAAATATTGGTGAGTGACCTGCCTTGAGATCTGCTGGGAAAGGTGTTTCTTTGTCAGGAAATCTTGGGAGCAGGAGATGCCCCAGGGAAACACCAGTGGCTGTCAAGCCACGGTGATGGCTGGAGAAGGATTGCTGCCTTTGGGATGGGACCTTCTTGGTAAGGACAAACTGCTTTTAGTTCATGTTTTTTACAGATGTACCTTCCACCCTTCTCCACTCCCTAACCCAAACGTGACTCATCTCTGGTCCTCTTCACAAACAAACCTTCTCCCCAAAGGCATCAATGCCCCACAGTTGGTTGCACCAGCTTCTTTTGGCCCCCACCAGAGCCGTGCTGTCTGTTCCAGGCCTCCCTAATTATTTTTTAAGGGATTTTGAACAAATAAATAGCCTGAGCAGTTCAGTGGTTCCTTGTGTAATTTTAGCTCTGGACTCCTCCAAGAATGTACAGAATAAATAGGTGAATTTGTAATGCATCCACAATGAACTCCACACACATTGAGGGGCTCGCAGGCACGCTATGGAGGAGCAGAGTCAATAAACAGGTATTCTGTGGGCCCTGGAAATGTGGTCTTTATTATTGGGGAAGGATAGCTCTGCCCAGGAGGCACGGTGCAGTCTGGAAAAGCAAACAGAACCTCTGTAGATCCTTCTGCCCCCGCCCAACTTGTTGGAGGAATTCAAAAATCCATCATCTCAGGGTACCCCGAGGGAAAGGACATCCTGGCTGGTGCTGGTGTGCATCAGGGGTTGACTCACCCTGAGCAGAGCTTGGATGTCAGGGATGTGGCAGGAAGGTTTCACCTACGCTGGTGACTTTGCAAGTTTGTGAACAGGAAAAAAAAAAAACAAACAAAAATTCCTCCCAAAAAACCCAACAAAAAAAACCAACCAAAAAAAAAAAACCCAAACAACAAGTAAAATAATAATAATTCCTTAGGATATTTTAAAACACCGAGGCATGAAATTGCCCAGCAGAGTTTTCTCCCAAGACCCTTTCCCCTCCAGCATCTGTAGCTGCATGTGCAGCCATCATTCCCCAAGAAACCCAACGCCCAGACGTGAATCATTGCTCTGATTTTTCATGCTTTTAACTTTTCAGAGCTGAGGCTTCGCTCGGGCGGGAGAAGCAGGGACCTGTTTCAGCTTTGAAAATCCTTTGGATGGAGAGACGGGCCAGGGAAAGGAGTTAAAAATGAAGCAGCAGATTTATATATATCAAAAAAGGCAAAATATATGTTCTACATCTGAAGTTTATTTAGGTCCTTTGGGAGAGTGGCGCGGCACTACGTCTCTACTAAATTGCCAACATTTTATGGTCGTGCTGGCACCGAGTCAAACACACATCTCCTTGGCTTGGGTTGCTGTCTTAAAGCAGGCAGATTCCAGTATGTTTTTCTATGAACTGAATATTACCATTGACTGGAGAAGGGAAGCTCTGCCCAAGCAGAAGATGTAGGTAACATTGCTTTTCACTGCCTCTCTCAAGACTTCATGATTTTGGTATCGCCTTAATGAAGAGCTGACCCCCATGACCCACCTGGACGTTAGGTCTCTGTGTGGTTTGATACAGCTTTTTAATTTTTTCTTGTGATTTTATTTTAGCTGGAGTCCTGTTAATAATCAGGAAGAGTCTCCAAGAGCTTATCTTTACCTGGTTGGCTGTTGGGTGTGCACGGGTGGTGGTAGGATGCACGGGGAGCCTGGCACACGTGTAAAATACACCCAGCACCAGGGTCTGCTGGGACTTACACAAGAGGCTGAGCAGTTTGCTGCTCAGTTTCTTTTTGAAACCCTTTTCTAGGTGTGGATCTTGGTGCAGAATCACTGTGTTGTTCATCAGACAAGGATGCTGCAGATGGAGAGTGCCTACCCCAAAGGCTCCTCCACCAGAGGGGAAGCAGCAGCAGCTCTCAGGCATCTCCTCCTGGGCTGAAGAAGAGTTGGGTTGCTGGGCTGCACGAGACAGCCAAGCCATGCATCTTCCCACACTTCCCAGCAGCTGTGAGTGACCCAGTTTATCTCCTTTTCTGCCTCTGGCTCTCCCGCCCGGGGCTGGGAAGCAGTTTCTGCTGGGGTTTGGGAAAGTGGAGCTTTGATCTGCAGATGCATAAGGAGGAAGGGTCAAGATCTGAAGCAGAAGAGACTGGCAGCCAAGCAGCCTGTTGGATCACACTGATCAAATTATGCTCTGTGATGGAGAATCCCTTTTTAGTTTTTTGGTTCAAAGTACAAGAGAACCGAAAGCTTTTCTTTGAAGATGAGTTCCTGCCTCAGTGCCTTGGGAAGCTAGAAAACTGCTTCACAGATCATCTGGACCTTCCACAAATGGTCAGGAGATCATTCAGTAATACCTGACAGCCTGGTTTTCTAGGGTGTTCTGGTCTTCACCTCTTTCTGCTTGTGCCAAAAGCTTCTTTCACTTCTGCCTGGTGGAGCCTCCAGTGCCCACAGGTTGTTACTGAGGTGTCTGGTGCACCATGGTAATCCTATTTCTTCTGACCCACTAATTAGTTCCTCCCATCATTTATTATTATTTGCTATTCTTCCAATATCCTTCTGGTTTGTGCTATTTTTCTGCCATTAGGTGCCCTGAGAGTTGAATGTTTTGGTTGAGGAGGTGCTTTTCAGTGGGGAAAGAAATGATGGTGTCTGGAGCATATTTATGGAGTATTTATTAATATTATGGAATAATTATGGAATACTGCTTGTATTCCATACAGGTTCCTGTGCCATGCACCCTGAGTGACATTTTGGAAATCTGTCCTCAGTCTTTTAATATTAATTCAAAGTGTGCTTTGGGTTATCTGAACCAACAGATAATCTGCATCTGCCTTATAGAAACATGTAGAATGGTGCTTTTTTTTTTTTTTTTCTTCACCTTTTTGAAACCAATTCATTCCCAACCATCTCCTGGCTTTGGAAAGCCACCTGGTGGGTATGGAATGTTTTGGTGCTTGGAGGAGCAAGTGGTTCCAACTCCTAAACTTCCAGCTCCAGCTCACCATGGAGTGAAGGAGGGCAAAACCCTCCTGATGGAAGCTGAAGAGGAGCCAGCAGTGTGCCCAGGTGGCCAAGAAGGCCAATGGCATCCTGGGCTGGCTCAGGAAGAGCGTGGCCAGCAGGTCCAGGGAAGGGATTCTGCCCCTGTGCTCAGCCCTGGGGAGGCCACAGCTTGAGTCCTGGGTCCAGTTCTGGGCCCCTCAGCTCAGGAAGGAGATTGAGGTGCTGGAGCAGGTCCAGAGAAGAGCAAGGAGGCTGGGAAGGGATCCAGCAGAATTCCTGTGAGGAAGGGCTGAGGGAGCTGGGGGTGTTGAGGCTGGAGAAGAGGAGGCTCAGGGGAGACCTCATCACTCTCTCCAACTCCCTGAAAGGAGGTTGGAGCCAGGGGGGGGTTGGGCTCTTTTCCCAGGCAACTCTCAGCAAGACAAGAGGGCACAAGAGGTCTCAAGTTGTGCCAGGGGAGGTTTAGGTTGGACATTAGAAAGAATTTCTTTACTGAGAGGGTGATCAGCCATTGGAATGGGCTGCCCAGGGAAGGGGTGGATTCTCCATCCCTGGAGATATTTCAAAAGAGCCTGGATGTGGCACTCAGTGCCATGGGCTGGGAACCACGGGGGGAGTGGAGCAAGGGCTGGACTTGATGAGCTCTGAGATCCCTTCCAACCCAGCCAGTTCTAGGATTCTATGAACCTCCTCGTTGCAGAGGATGAAGCTTCCTTGATGGATCTCTGGGCTCCTCACTTGTGATGTGGGGAAGACAAGGTCTCCCTGAGCCTCCTTGCATGGGACTTGTGGCACCAGGGCAGCAAGAATTAACATCCCCAAGCCCTGCCTGAGCAGTGGGGTGTTGGAGGACAATGTGGGACTTGTTTTCCTGCACACGTGGAGGGAGGGAGGGAGAGCCTGGTGATTTCCTTGGGCTGAGCTGGGGCATCTACCACTGGGATTAAACACTGGCTGGGAGTTTCTGCTGTGCCATTCCAAGAGGAGAGGCCACGTGCATTTACAGTCCCTGAGAAGAGCCTTTCCCCGGGTGTATAATAGCCTTCTGTTGCCTTTTAGGAGCGTGTAGTTTAGTAAATTAGGAGTCTTCAGGTACTTAGCACTTTAATGGTTCTCACTAAGAACATAATTAAACCATAGACCCCTTAGGGAGGAAAAAAAAAAAAAAAAAAAATTTATTGTGTGTATTTTTAGAATCTGTTACCAGCCCTCATAAAAACCTGGTGGATACAAGGGGCAGAGAACAGGCCTGAGCTGGAGACCCAGAATTCCTCTGTGGCCCCTGCCGCGTGTCACACGTCACAAATCTGCCCCGGGAATGTTGGAATTCATTTCCCCCCAATCCTGCTTTCCAAAGGCGTTTGCAGCACAGTTTTTCTCAGCCTGCTTGGAGGTGTTGAGGGGGAGGCAGGAGGTTTGGTATATTGCACCTTGTGCTGACACAAGAAGTCGTGGTTTTTTGTTGTTTTGTTGTTTTTTTTAATTTTAGAACATTTTCTGCTTGAGAAGGGGCATCCACAGGCAAGGGCTTGTTGGAGACAAGGGCTCTGCTCTGTTCCTCCCACCCTCCATCTGCCTTGGGCTCCTTTCTTTAGTTGCATCTGACTTGGAGCTGTGTTTTTCTGGCTGGCTGTGTCAAGGAGTTCCCAGTTTTTAACGTGGGGGAACTCCTGGCTGCTTCCAAGGAAGCTTCTCCTTACAAAGCAAGGTGGAAAGCTCCAAACAGTAATCCTGGAGTGCTTGTCCCTCCTCCCAGGCTCTCACCCCATCACCACGATGTTCCTGTAGGGTTAGGGTTCCTGTAGGATGTGATGACCCTGGGAATGCCCCATCGGGAACCTTTCCTCTCCAGCCCCATCCATACTCCCCAGGTACCCTCTCCCAGCCCCAACTGGGTGCTGACAGCCCCAAGACAGGGTATTGGGTACCCCCAGTACCCCCAGACAGCCATTGGCTTAGGTGGAAAATGAGTCCAGAAAACCTTCCAGCATCTCAGGTGCCTGTGCTCAGCACCCCAGGGGTTCACACCCTGCTCTGGGGCTTGGGTCTCAGCACCCCTTCCCCAGCACATGGGGCTTTCTCCCTGCACCCCTGCTCTCAGCATCTGGAAGGCATTGGGAGGAACACACACACACACACAATCACACTCATTTTCCTCCCCCAGCAGCCTTTAAAGCAAATTTCTGGTGCATGGGAATCATTTCCCCATCACTACGTTTCACCTACTCAAGGTTTACACCCCGGAGAAGTGGCTGCAGCAGAAGGGAACAAAGGTCCCTTGCTGGCAGTGTCCCCATGGGCTCCATCACTGCTCTGATCAAGGACACTTCTTCCCATCTGCCAGAACAAATGCTGAGGAACCTTGTGTCATTTGTGGGGTGGCTGCTGCTGGTTTGGACTCTGGGGTCTTGCTTGCAGGGAGTGATCTCACTGCTCTCCTGGCATCACCACCCCCTCCCCAACTCTGCCATGGTGTCAGCACTGATAAGGTGAAGGATGGCAATGCTATAGCCCCTGGCAGTGAATTATTAACCCACGCCAGATTTCTGTGTTTGGGTTTTTTCCCCTTCTTTTCCTTCTTTAGGATCAGAACAAGGCTGCTGTAATAAAGCCTGAACCTCAGCAGACCCAGCCTGGGCTGTTCCCACATGAGCCCCAACACAGCAGAGCCCCAGCTGAGAACTTCCTTCTGTTTCTTGTCCCACTGTGGAGAGACAAGAGGCAGGAATTTTATCTTTCTTGCCTAAGGCACAGAGGATTTGAGAGAGGGTATTTTGAGTCCCAGCCCAAAGCAACCATAAGGATTTGCTGGCCATGGGTGGCTTTGATGAGAGCATCAGGGCCAGCCAGTTGTGGAGGGGAAGGGGATGGAACCTTTGGGAGCTAAGGGTTGTCTTTGCTCTCAAATACAAGTGTCATCCCAGCCCTGTGAGGCCACAGGCAGGTGTATCATTGCTTCAGCACCATCATGTTGTCAGATTTAATTGCAGGGATGTAATGAAAGGTGCAGAGCTGCCCGTGCTCTGTGGTCCCTGGCCATACCTGCTGCCTGCCTCCAAGGGAGCAGATCCAGCCACAGCTCTGAGCTGCAACCTGTAGAGCTGAGACCTCCACTGGGTCAGTTTTGGTTAATGCACTTCAAACAACTCAAAATCAGTAGATGTTAAGAAAGCAACCTGCCTTTTTGGAAGGCTAAAAGCATTTCTCAGCAACGTGGGAGCTCACAGATCTCTTTGTGAGCCTCCCTGATGTTCTGGGAATGCTCAAGAGCAGCCCAACGAGCAGATTAACTCAAAACAGGTCTCATGTGGAGGGGAAGGACCTTGGGTGGCACCTGGGGCACGGGGGGAGCCCTGACCTCCTGCTCTCATGCTGGAGTGGCCTTGGCAGAGCTCCTTGACCCCGACACCGCTCCATCCGGCCCCGGTGTCCGCGGAAGGAAGGATGCGGTCGCCTGTCCCAAGGGGTTCCAGCAGCCTGAAACCCGTAGAAAGCAACAACTTTATTAATCCCAGCTTTGCTAATAAGGAATTACAATAGTTGTGGGATTTGGCAGTGGAAGCTCGCTCGGTTGCCACGCTTAGTACAGTGTTTTCCCTGTTTGTTTGGAGTTTTGATTTAGCTACAAATAATTCAAAGATGTTTCGTGTCGCCGTCAATTAAAATTTGTGTCTTCATTCTCACTTTTTTTTTTTTTTTTTTGTCACGCATTAAAAAAGATATTAATGCATTTGAGCTTGTCAGATGTGCTAAGATAAATTGTTGGTTTCTTTCTCTTTTGCTAAAATTGCAGCATCTCGAAGGGGGGGAGCTATTGGTTGGAGTTGGGTTTGTTTTCTTTGTAAAACGTGTAGCTTTGTTGTGCTGGATGGAAGATCTCCCAGTGTCAAAAAAATTTCAGGCTGATAGAAGAACAACATTGTCACAAGGCCAGTATGTAAATACCTTAAACCAATATAGCATGTTTAGAGGAATTACTCTTTCCTTTCCCAAATAACCATTTTGGAAAGCAACTCTACCACCACATTTATTTCAAATTTAAACATTTTGAAAGAATATCTCCTAGGTTTGGAAATCTGGTTTCCATTCCTGGCTCTGTTTGACCTGCTGTGTGACCCTGAGAAAATCTTTTTCTCCATTCCTGTATCTGCTTAGTTGCTCTGATGAGCCTCAGCACTCATGCAGAGTTTAATGTCCGTCGGTGCTGAGCTACGTGGAACATTTGGGTGTTAAATAACACTGGGTTTAATTTCAGATTAATGGGGCTTGGTTATGATGAAAAAAAAAAAAAGAGGAAATTAAAACTCTTTTTGTTTTGTTGTTGTTTTTTTTTAAAGATGCTTAAAAATGGCTTAGGTTTGCATTAAAAAAAATAGAGGTAATAATCTAAAAAGAAGTGAGTGCCCAGAGGCAAAGGACAGTTCTCCTGTGAGCAAACCTGGGGAGAGAAATAAGAAAAAAGGCCAAGAGCTCCAGAGCTCCCCCTGATGATGAGCCTTGGAGGGACTGATTCATTTTTTCATTCCCATCTTTCAGACCCAGCCAGTGCCCAACCCCATCGCCTACTTCATGCATCGCTCACCCTGGTGGTTCCATCGGTTTGAGACTCTGGTCAACCACTTCATCGAGCTGGTGGTGCCCTTCTTTCTCTTCCTGGGACGGCGGATGTGCATCCTGCATGGCCTCTTGCAGATCCTTTTCCAGGTGAGATGCTCCTGGGTTTGTTTCCCAAGGGTCACGTTTTCCCCCAGGACGGAGCGGGGGATGTTGGAAGGGTGTGGAAGGGTGTCCAACCTTTCCCGTGCCCTGGGGCTGGGGGATGAAGGGTGAGCTGGGAGCTGGGTGGGTGAGACTGTGGCTACACACTCCTAAACTCCACCTCTGGAGCCTGCAACGAGGTCATGGACACACGTGCTGAGAGTGGGAGCAGCACCAAGGGGGATGGGTTCACTGGAGCCCATCTTCTCCGAGCAGGAGCAGCATCCAGAGGAACTGACTCAATCTGCAGGTCAGGAGTTCAGGCTGAAGTGAATCAAGATGATTCAGAGCTGGGAACTGTTGGCTCTCGGGTGGTTTGTGCTGGTGGGGCTGTGCTTGGTGTGTTGCTGGGGCTTTGGTTCCCTTGCTGCTGGCTTGGTTTCCGTCCGGATGGGTGGCAGAGGAACCGCAGCCCAGGGCTTAGAGCAAAGGGTCATCCCCTTGGCTGGGATGAACCCTTGCAGGTTCTCCAAAAGGTAGTTTTTCTAGACCTCTCTCACTCTTTGAAGGTTTTTTTTGTTTTGTTTTGTTTTAATATCTAACATTCGAGGGCTGCTCCTTACCTCTGAAAACGTTTGAGTTGGTTTTGACACCCACCGGAGTTTCTGAGCCGTGGTTTGTAGTGAAAGGGATTTCTTCAAAAATTAATGGCATTCACATTCCAGTTGATTTTGTTGGTTTTTTTTTTCATACATGAAATAAATAAATCTGTGCAAAAGCCAGAGGACAGGAGCTCCTGCACATACACTTTCCTAGACCACATCTGATTTCTCTTATCTCTGAATCTTTTGATTGGAAGAGCTCATGAAACCCTAGCCTCTGACTTGCAGAAGCACAGTTCATGGCCCTGGCTGGCTGCAGCCTTTTTTTGTTCAATATAATTTATTTGATATTGTTTGTTCAATATCATTTCAGCATCATGAAATTCCTACTCAGTAGCTGGTAGTCTTTCCTGTAAATGCTTGTCTTGGTTAAACTGGAGAACAGCTTATAAACTCCATTGGGAAACCACAGAAATGCTGATCAGATTGCAGAGGGCTGACATCAAAGGGGTGGGATTTGTGCCCTCCCAGGGATGCTGGCTCCATCTCCATCTTCCAGAACATGTCCTGCTGGGTCTGGGTAGCACCAAACACGTGGCTTGTACCTCTGCTTGCTCAGCACCTCTTGGTGCCACCTTTGGTTTTGTTGGGATGGGTCTTCTCAGGCAGCTGGGGCAGGACTCAAAAGAGGTCCCAGGGGTGCCATAGGGTGCCAGTTGTGTTTGTGATGAGCCTGAGGTTTTTGGTGACACTGGGAGGATTATATTCAGCTCAACTCTAAAAAGAAACCTGCTCTCTTGTCTTGTGGCCAAAGCAAAGCATCCCCTCTCTGTTGGCTGCTTGTTGCAGGAGCAGGCAGGTGGGGATGGGATTAGCAAGTAGGAATTGCCACTAGAAATAATTCTGCATGTAAGGAAACGTAGGGAAGGATGGTGATGGCTCTTTCTAGAGGCAAGTAGACCCAGAAAGGAGCAGAACACACTGTGGTGAGTGGCTCTTCAGAAAACACATTGCAAAATTCCAGGCTCTGGCAGGGCTGCCACGTCTCGGGTCGGAGCTGTCGTGCTCTGCTCACTTCTGTGCCAGAAGGAAAATGGCCTGAGCTGGTGATGCTTTGTCTTCCATCACTGACCAGCCTGACCAAACACTCCCCTCTCATCCATCCCCTTCTCAGCCCAGGGTTTCTCCATCCTTGCTGTGCCCCGAGGTGGGGACACAGGGGGGATGTGGTTGGGTGCTCACCCCCAGCACCCTCACAGGGTGAGCAACACGACTGCTTGTGTGCTGGGGGACCTCAGCTGGAGCCACTGGGATCTGGAAAAACCAAGTACATAGGATGAAGGCTCATAATGCCATATTGTAAATGCATGCATCTAACCACCCTTTAATTGGGGCTTTATTGATAGGTTGCAGTTACTGACTTCTTTCTATCACGAGGGGAGTCTGCGAAGGGAAAAAAAAAAAAAAAAGGGACCCAGTGTAGAATGCAGCTCTGTTGCCTTTATAGCATTTCAACAAAAACCTGTTTATTTAATATTTACTGCCCTTTTCTTCATTCAGAATGACTTTTATTGACAATACTTGTGCTCTGCAAAGGAAGCAATAAAGTTTAATGTTGATATACCTCTTAATTCTGCTTTTCAAGATTTGAATTGACATTACATGCAAGTTTTATTGGACATTTTATAATTGTTATTGGAGTCATGGTGGCTAGGTTGAGTAAGTGTATTTTTCCAGATACTGTTGGGCCTGGAGAATATTGCTTTGTCAGGACCCCAAAAAATTTGCTTTGCTTTTGGGAGAAATGTGGGTTGGTTTTTTCTTTTTTTTTTTTTCGAGTGTGAATTTACTCTTCTCAGTTCACGTTTGTAAGGAAAAAGGCTTAATGAGTTTGGAGGCATCAGAGGAGGGGCTCGGTGGAGCAGGAAGCACACTGGGAGGGTAGATGGATTCCCATGGGGTTGTTCAGGTCATGCTGGGCTGTCCTGGGCCACCAACTGAGCAGGAGATTTGGGTGGTGGCTGCTCAAAACACGCAGCCTGTGGGTGCATCTCTGCACCATCCCCTTCCTCTGGCCTCATGAGACCCAAAGCAGGGAGCTAGGGCACCCCATGGTGCTTCATGGTGCTGTCATCTGGGTTTGGGGTCTGCCTGCTCTGATACGAGTCCCCCTAGCTTGAGCTTCCAGAAATTTCCCCTTTTGGCAGCTTTTTGGAGGAGTCGAACTTTATTGCGAGTCGCTGGATATAAATAGTTTGCTTTTAAAAAAAAAAAAAAGATGGAATAATTAAGGAGTGGGTTGAATTCTGGCCAGTTCCCATTAGAAAAATCATTCTTCATTGTCACCAACCACCAGATTGAGGAGGGCTTTGTGGTTTGCAGCTGTGGGTGGAGTTCTTGCAGGACATCTGCTCCGAGAGAGATTCTCGATCGGATTGCGGCACCCAGAGCACATTTGCCAGGATCAAAGGTGAGAGCAGGGAGAAAATGGCATCCAAGATTTTACAGCAGCCCACTCCAGTTGGAAGAATCCCTGCCCATGCAGGGGGGTTGGGATAGGATGATCTTTAAGGTCACCTTCCGACCCAAACCAGTTTGGGATTCTGTGACAGTCCACCTGGACAGTTGGGCATCACTCCATGAGGCTTTTTCCTTCCTGTGGTGCCTGCTGGGATTCAAACCCCGTGGATTTCTGAGACCCAAAATAGCTCATTGACCTCTCCCACCTGCAAGGAAACCTGCTTGGAAGATCTCAGCAGACATCAAGGTATTAGCAGGTGATGGTGGCAAATCCTCCCCTTGGGCTCTCTGTGCCAAGAGCAGCGTTTTGCATTTACAGAGAGATCTTAGATGAAGGGCAGCCAGTGATCCAGGATCTCCAAGATAAATACAGAGCATTGTTTAAAAAAAAAAAAAAAAAAAAAAGAAACACTCCTAGCATTTACAGTATGTAGAAATCCAAACCTAACCCAGAAATTAAATGGTCATTCAGCTCTTGGACATCATTAGGGATTTATTGTAAGCAGGTGCCAGACTTGACGTGCTGAGCAACGCTGCTGCAAATTCTCTCTGCCAGGAAGAAAGCCTGGAGGAGAAACTTGTAACTCAGCTCCTTCCCTGCTCAGCTCTGCAATCCAGCCCTGCAAAAGCAGGCTGGGGAGAAATGGCCAGGCTGAGCCACAGAAACCTCGAAAAAAAGCCTGAGGTGGAGTTTGCTTGTCTATAACCCAGAGTTTTTAGAGTTTTGGAGAGTTTGCTAAATATTCCCAAGTTTTTTGCTGTCGTTGGGTGCTGCCCTTCACAGGGAGTAGCAGAACCGTGTTCAGCAAGATGCTTGTGACTGGATCAGGGACATTTGTGTCTGTTCATTTAAAATTCCAGTAAATTGGGGGTTTGAACAATTCCTCTGACTCCTAAGGATTGGGGTTTATTCACTGAGTGTCTCTTGATGGTGGCTATAGAATGGGATGGTCACTTAACAGGTTGCAAATCCAGCTGCAGGTGTTTTACAAATCACTTTGATGAATAATTCTTGGATTTTGAGCCTGATGGTACCACTTGGCTGATTTTGTAGTGGTCTTGGGGCCTGAGCCTCAAAAATCTAGGTCTGAAGCACCCCAAAAGAGAAATGAAGCCCAAAGTGTGTCTGTTAGAGGTGAAAGAAGAGATTTTGAAAGGTCTTGGAGACCACCAGTGAGGTCTCCTGAATAACCCTGTTACTCTTGGTTCTGTGGAAGCATCACTCATAGAGTCCCACGTTGGAAAGGCCCTCAAGGGTCCTCTGCTCCAACCTTTCTTGGCCAAAGCTTGTCTGTGCCCTAAAGAGCTTGTGGTTTAAACAGGGAGGGTGGATGTAAGGGATGTGTGGGGAAGGCAAGTCCTTCCCCCTGCCCACCACAGCACCTCTGAGAGCATCACATCCTCTCCCTTTGGACTCCTCCATCCCTCTCAGTCACCATCATGCACCCTGAGGTCCATCCCTGGGTTCAGCCCCCCCATGGCTGGAGGCAGCCAAGTACCAGCATCCCAGAGTGAAACCAGAGAGGGTGCAAACCCTCAGCCCCTCTGCTCTGTGGGTGTTTTGCTCTTCTCTGGAGCTGGCTCCTAAAACCCTGAAGCTGCATGTTTTTCACCACGTCTGCTGCAGGGCTCACACCACCAAACGTGTTTCTTGGCTCCTTAAGCCCAGCAGTAAAATTACACAGCTTGGCAAAAGAGTTGATGAGGGGAAGTGAGAGGAAAGCCAAAAAAAAAAAGCCAGAATAAAAAAAAAAAAGCCACCTTGCCCCTCCGAGCTGGCAGGTAGTGCTGAGTTAGAGGCTGGGCAGGAGGGGGCTGAGGTTTTTTACAACCAAAGGGTGGTTGTGGTTGGGCCAAATGGGAAGGAGCTTCAGGATCACATCTCTTTTTTTCCTGAAAGAACAAGCTCTGAGCCCTACTCTTGCCCAGCCAGGTGGAGACACCCAGTCCCTGAACTCCTGGAAGCTGGGAATGCACAGAAAAGTGGGCAGCAAAGTCCTTGAGGAGGTTGTAGGGAGGTGAGGGAGGTCTCTGCTCCCAAGGAACAAGTGGTGGGGCAAGAGGAAACAGCCTCAAGTTGTGCCCAGGAAGGTTTATGTTGGATATGAGGAATAATTTCTTCCCCAAAAGGGTTTTCAGGCCCTGGCCCAGGCTGCCCAGAGCTGTGGTGGAGTCCCCATCCCTGGAGAGGTTCTGAAGCCCTGGATGTGATGCTGAGGGCCATGAGTTGGTGGTGGCTTTGGCAGTGTTGGATTAACAGTTGGACTTCATGATCATACACAGCCTTTTCCAACCAAAATGATTCTGAGATTCTGAGCTTCAGTTTGGCTTTTGCTTTGGTTTGTAGCAAAAAGCAGTTGTTGACTAAATAGATATTTTCAACCCTTTTTTTTTTTTTCCCCTTGGCTTGGCCAAACCCCAACCTCTGAAAAAAATGTTGATGGAAGTGGACATTTCCCTCTGATTTGATCCTTTTCCCATCTCCTCTCCCAAGCTGTGTGCGGGAGGCAAAGGGGGGGTTTTCCCCCCCCTAATCCCCCCCATTTCTTTTGGGAAGGGAGGACCAAGTCCTCCCAAGGCTGCTGGCTCTGCCATGCCACAAGTTGGTGGAGGGGATGAGCTCCTGAACCTCCCAGCCACACAGAGGAGCAAATCAAACCCTGGTGCTGCAGTGCCACAGCTGCAACACATTGTGCTGCTGACTTAGGAGGTAGCAGAGGTCACAGCAGCAGCTCAGAAAAAAAAGAACAAAAATTAAACAGCTCCCCCCCCCCCAACCTTTTCCCTGCAGAAAGGCTCTGAATCCAGGGTTTGTTTTCACTTGTCAGATTCCAGCTCAGGGTTTTTTTGGTTGTGGGGTTTTTTTTAGTTTGGTTTTTTTTGGGGGGGTTGGGCCTTTCTTTTTTTTTTTTTTTTTTTTTTTTTTTTTGTAGCCTTGTTTTATTATTTTTCTTAGGCTGGTGTAAATCAGATGTGTCTCCAGGAGGATTATCAGGGTTACACAAGTGCCAGGCTTGTGATGGAAGCCCTTCAGTTCTGCTTTAATGATGCACCTAGAGGATGTTTGCATTGCTCAAGTAGTTTGTTGTTTGGGGTTTTTTTTTTTTTTTTCTTTCTTGGTGTCAGCACCTTATGAGCTGGCTGGGCAGGAGAATGAAGCTGCTGTCTGCTTTTCCATAGGAAAATTCCAGCCCAGCTGGACATTCAGGGCACCCCTTCTGCACTGCTCCTGTGGAGCTCAGCACCAAGAGTTCCCTGGAGCTAAAACCCTAAAAAAAAAATAATCTGCAGATGATGTCCCTCCAGGGGGTATCCCCAGGCCAGCCTCTGACTCCCTTTGCAGATGGGGTGCAGGGAGATGGGTGCCCCCATCCCAAGAAGGGTGCTGGGGCTGGGCAGCCTTTCCCTGGCCAAAAGAAAGAGGAAATTCAGCTTTCACAAAAGTCCAAATTATGTTGATTTTGCTGTGGTTTAAAAAAAAAAAAAAACGAAAGAGCAAACAACAACAGCAAAAAACAACAAACAGAAAACATCCCAGGAAAAATAAAGAACCAAACATGAGTTTGCTGCTCAGGGAAGAATGATCTGATGGGTGAGAGCTTTCCAGCTCAAGTGTTTAAAAAAATCTGTAGGCAGAGCATCTCAGAAGGTTTTTTGGGAATCTTGAAGGGCTGGGCTGGGATTATGGAGCTGAATCATCAGGACTGCAGCCTCGGGGCCACCCTGTGCACCCATCCTGGTCCAGCAGCTGAGGGGTGGCCCCGGGGTCCTCCTGCCCCCTCTTTTTTTCCTCCAGCCTCCCACACTCAGCCTTGGCCAGGCTCCAGCTCGACAGCAAAACAAAAGGAATGTGAAATCCAAGGGGTTGCAGGGGAGATTTTCTGTTCCATTCAAGCCACCTGAAATTAAACACCCAGCTGTACCCCCCCCAAAAAAAAAAATTAAAAAAAAAAAAATAAAAATTCCAACTTAAGCAGGCAGAACCCAAACTCTTGAATCCCTCCTAGATTTGATTTCACATCCAGCTTGATAATATCTCTTGCAAGGCTGCTGTGCCAGACACAGGAATACCAGCACATACCACCCCAAATCAGTAAATAAGGCTGCTCATATAATGGTGTCTGGTATTACTTAGCAACAAGTTAAGTTCTTGCAATCTGCAGTAGTCAGAGTGACTTAGAAACACTTACTGTTAGCCATAGGAGTGCATTTAATTAGCTTCTGATTCAGGGGGCTGGGGGATATTTTTTTTTTTTCTCTTCTTTTTTTTTTTTTTTTTTTTTAAATCATTAAATAAAGTGTCACCCCTAGCCAGTGCTGTAAACTCTATTTTGATTGTGGCTGCAATAACCCCTTTGGGCGTCATTCAGGTTGTACTAAACAGTTTCTGGAGAGCCCTGGTTTCTCTCAAAATAAACCCAAGCCTGGCTTTGACAAGCTCTAATGAAAAACAAATTGTTATATTACTTAGAAAAATAATTTGAAGGAAGTCTGAATTAGTCGTAAAGGTGGAAAAGGTTCAGCTACTTGAAAATAGAAAATTTGGAGGGGTATTTATTTTAACCATTAAGCCAGAGGCCTTGAAATACAGCCTTGTTTGTTCCAGAATGCTCCTAACGAGGGACATGAATCATGCTGTTAATCAGTATGGGAACTTGATTAATTGGAAAGGGACCCTGGGTGACTCCAACAGGCGGAGCCGCCTCGCAACAGTCGGCGACGGAGCCCTGGAGCTGGTGTGATTTCCCATCAGTCATCCTGCTGGCAGGCAGGGAGAAGCTCTGGAAGGATCCCGCAGCTTTGTGGGATGTTTGGTGGGTTTTTTTTAACGAAAGAATTGAAAGGAAAAAGTGGTTATTTGGGATGCTGCCAGCCTGTGAGTTTTGGTGCCTCCGCCCGCCTTGGGTCGTCCACCTTGGTGGGTTTTTTCCAGGGAGGAGAATGGCAGGTTGGAAGGGACCTCAAGGATCATCTGGCCCAACCCTTCTGATATCACAATATTATTCTGCTATTATTGTTATTCTGCTATTATTGTTTATGGGACATGTCCCAGCACCCCTTCCAGCTGAGACTTCAAACTTTCCAAAGTGGGGCAACCCACCCCTTCCCTTGGGAGACCATTCCAGTGTCTGACTGTCCTTGCAGTGAAAAATTTTCCTTGTGTGTTCAATCCAGATCTCCCCAGGAGCAACTTGTGCCCACTGCCCCTTTTCTTATCCATTGGACTCTTTGTGGGGAGTCTCCATCTGCTTTGTACCCCCCTTTAAGTACTGGAACAACTGGAGTTCAGGGTGTGTTGGAGGCATCTTGTTAAGATGTCTGGGGCAGGATGCCTGTTGTCTCACCTTTGCTGGTTGTCTTGCCTGGTTGTGTTGCCTGACTTTTGATAGTGCTTTTCCTTCTCAAACCTGAGAGTCAGATTTTACACCCAGCTTTGCAACGGGAGCCCCCCAGGATGCTGAGTGCTGCCATGGCTGTAAAAACACAGCAGGAAAGTCCAGATTAATTTTCACTGTTGACTTGGGCTCTGTGGTTTTGGGGGCCAGGAAGAGCTTTGGCCATCCAAGAGTGTTGTTCTGTTTCAGAGCTGCACATATTGCTCAGATGTCCAAAGGTGGCAGGGAGGGAGCAGATGCCTGTGCCAGAGGGATGGGTTCCAGCTGAGCTTCAGGCTCGTGGTGGAAGGTGCCACGTGTGTCGTGGTGGCTGGGCTCAGTGTCACCTCTGTGCCACAGTAACCACCATGGCTGACCCAGTGGCCCCGTGGCCACATTGCTGAGCCCCGAGGTGCAAAGCTGAGAAGAGAGATCCCCAAATTGCAGAATTTGTACTGAAAAACACAACCAGTCCTGGCTGCCCTCGGCGTTTCTCTGCCTTACAGCCTTCCAGGGTGCTCTCAGGTCTCATTTTCTCTGCTGGTCTGTGTAGGATTTACACCACTCTCCTCTCCTCACTACATGAACACCTTCCAGAGCCGTATTAAATGACATGGCTGACATCCACCACATGTGGTCCTGCCTTTGCCAAGGAGAGGGCTTGTGGAGTATTTCAGCTCTGAGGGCTCGGGGGTAGGGTTGGGGTTGGTTGGGTGTGGGGTTTTTTATCCCTTCTTCCTCCTGTTTTAATTTTGCATTTGATTTTCAAGATTTCTCTGCGCTCCAGAGCCTTTGTGCCTCCATCCTCTGGCAGCGTTGCCAGGTGCTTGGGCTCAAAGAGAAAAATCAATTGCAAGGCTGCTGTCAGTGAAATGATCCGAGCTGGCAAGGCTGCAAGAGCTTCAAAACAGCTGCATTTCCCAGATGCAATCCACTGGCTGCAGCTTTCGGGTCCAAGCAAGGATGGGAGATAAAGTATGTGTTGCACGGATGTGTGAGGGTATGGAGGAAACATTCCAACAGGAGCCAAGCCAGCTATAAAGCAGAGATGTTACTGAAGCCAGTGACATGATGTTGAACATGCACTCTTACCAGCTTTCCAGGGATGATGATTATTTGTTTACATTTAGGTGTAGCTACCCAAGATAACACAAACCACGACGGCCCCAAAACGGTGCCCAAGCCAAGGGACTCGCCCACTGTTTGGTGTCAGATGTCTCTGAAGTTGTAGATTTGTCCAGTTGCAGTGTAATGGCTTGAAGTGAGGGTTCTTCCAAGTTGAATCACGTTTTCTACTCTGGATTCCTCATCTGAAATGGTCCCACTGGAGCTTCCCAGCCCTTGGCTCTCACCGGGTCTTTGCTTTTCACCAGGGTGATGGTGGTGGTGGCAGTGGTTTGGTTTTGGCTTTTCTCCTCCCACCACCTCGATTGCAGGACCCCTAAATAATGTTTTCTATTCCATTTCCAAAAAAGTAGAAATCAGAACAGCCTAACTGGAAACAGATGGAGGATTATGAACTTTTTTTTTTTTTTTTTTTTGAAAGGGAATTTATAATGCTTTACGAAGAGAATCATTTAATAGTGTCAGATGTAGAAGTGTGAAGACAGAACGTGCCCATTCAAGGAGTAGAAGGAGCTGGGGGTGGGCTCTTGGCTTTGGTGCTGTGTTGTTGGGGGTGAAGGGAGGATTTTGCTGCAGTTAACAGCTCCAGTGAGCTCTCCTGGCTGAAACCTGGGGTTCCAACCAGTGCTGCTCTGCAGTCTTGCCCCTGGTATCACTCCCTGTTGGAGCAGCTTCTTACCTTGGGATTTCTGGGTTCAGGTTAGCAGAGCTGTCCCAGTGGGACAGAGCTTCTCTGAGCATGCCATCCCCTCCATGTGTGACAAATCTGACTCTGTAGACTCTGCCTTTAGCCCTGTCCTGGTTTCCAAGCATGGCTCCACTCATGGTTCTCCCCAGCAAGACCAGGAGGACTCTTCCTTGAAGCCTCCTCCCCCCAGGGATGGTAACTCAGAGCCAGCTGAGCCTGCCCAGGTGGTACCTTCTCTCCTCCCAAGTGAGCAACTTGGTTTTTTATTAATTTGCCCATTTCAAGAAGTGATTTTCTGCCAGGTTAAACCCACCCACCCATCTCGTGTGTGTGGACAGTTGGATTTAAGCCCATCTGAATGTTCATCCCTAAAACTACCCACAGATCAGGGGTGCAAGTTCTCCCAGTATCCATTGCCCAAGGATTGGGTAGCTTTAATTAAAGCCATTAAAATAGATCCCATGTCACTTCAGAGTAAAGACACAGTCCTGGAACTTGGGCTGCTTAGGGGCAGAGGTTGAAGATGGATTTTGTAGTGTCCTGCTTTGATGAAAATAACTCATTTGCTTGTTCTGAGCCAAGCTGCTGGGTTTAATGTTTCTCTGTAATGATGCTGCCTCCAGAGGGGTTTTATTTTGATTTGGAAGTGTTGGGCTGAGGATGCAGCCCTGAGCTGCTTTAGCCCACACGCAGTTTACACAGCTGTATCATCCCATTCCCCAGGCACCACCAGAGACATCATCTTTTTGGTGATGCAACAGCTAGAAATTGCAGGAAACCTGTGTCACTCCTTACTTTCATCTTCCTGTAAAAACTTGGGGGGGTTTCTTGGAGTGGGGGACTCAAAGAAATCAGTTCTTATTGCAAGATCCTCTTACGTGAGCCAACAGTGTGCCCAGGTAGCCAAAGGTAGCCATGCACCCTAAGTGACATTTTGGAAATCTGTCCTCAGTCTTTTAATATTAATTCAAAGTGTGCTTTGGGTTATCTGAACCAACAGATAATCTGCATCTGCCTTAGAGAAACATGTAGAATGGTGCTTTTTTTTTTTTTTTTCTTCACCTTTTTGAAACCAATTCATTCCCAACCATCTCCTGGCTTTGGAAAGCCACCTGGTGGCTATGGAATGTTTTGGTGCTTGGAGGAGCAAGTGGTTCCAACTCCTGAACTTCCAACTCCAGCTCACCATGGAGTGAAGGAGGGCAAAACCCTCCTGAAGGAAGCTGAAGAGGAGGCAGCAGTGTGCCCAGGTGGCCAAGAAGGCCAATGGCATCCTGGGCTGGCTCAGGAAGAGCGTGGCCAGCAGGTCCAGGGAAGGGATTCTGCCCCTGTGCTCAGCCCTGGGGAGGCCACAGCTTGAGTCCTGTGTCCAGTTCTGGGCCCCTCAGCTCAGGAAGGAGATTGAGGTGCTGGAGCAGGTCCAGAGAAGAGCAAGGAGGCTGGGAAGGGATCCAGCACAAGTCCTGTGAGGAAGGGCTGAGGGAGCTGGGGGTGTTGAGGCTGGAGAAGAGGAGGCTCAGGGGAGACCTCATCACTCTCTCCAACTCCCTGAAAGGAGGTTGGAGCCAGGGGGGGGTTGGGCTCTTTTCCCAGGCAACTCTCAGCAAGACAAGAGGGCACAAGAGGTGTAGAGACATGAGGCAACCAGGTGCCAATAATTGCCAGGTAGTGGGCTTGACCTCGTGTGAAGCTCACCTGTGCCTCATCAGGGCAGACCCCTACTGCTCATGAGCAGGATTAGGGGGCCAATAAAACGCTCAACCTGGCACAGCCAGGGAGTGCTTGGCCACTTTCGGAGCAGTAGCACTGATCCAGGCTGGTCAGAGCCCCACTGGTGAGATTCTACTGGGACACCTGGTTGGACCTTGGAGCACCACATCCATAGAAGAGGTTTGTCTTGCTACAAAGAGGTCTCAAGTTGTGCCAGGGGAGGGTTAGGTTGGACATTAGAAAGAATTTCTTTCTGGAGAGGGTGCTCAGCCATTGGAATGGGCTGCCCAGGGAAGGGGTGGATTCTCCATCCCTGGAGATATTTCCAAAGAGCCTGGATGTGGCACTCAGTGCCATGGGCTGGGAACCACGGGGGGAGTGGAGCAAGGGTTGGACTTGATGAGCTCTGAGCTCCCTTCCAACCCAGCCAATTCTAGGATTCTGTGATTCTGTGGAGAGCTGGGGTTGCTTTGCTGCCATGAGGGATGTGATGCTGGGAGGCATCCTCACCTGGAGAGCTGTTTGCAAACCCCACATCTCAGGTTTCCTTGGAGTGATGTTGGACTTCTGCAGAGGGCTTTGGGTTCTTCTTGGTGCCATAATTCAAGTTGGTGGCTGAGCTCATCCTCAAGCCCCATAGTTCCAGGCCAGCACAAGGTCTCACCCCTCTCTTGCTTTGCTTCCAGGGGCTCTTGCATTTTAGTTTCATCTCTGGCAGGAGCAAACTGATGCTTTGTCCATCCACAGGAGGTTGTCTTGATGAACTGCTTATTTCCCACATCTGCAACCTCTCTTTGAAGCTGGGTTAAGCTAAACAAGAACAAGGTAGGTTTGGGCTGGGCTTGGTGTCCACATGTGGAGCTGTTCAGGAAGAGGTGTGCCACTTGAAATTTACACCCAACTTTAATTAGAAAAACTTGCAAGTGCTGAGAAGCCCCAGCTCAGTGCCAGTTCTGCAAAAGCTGAGGAAACAACTGCCTAAAGCAGTGTTGCCTGCTCATCACATCAGCACTTCTCAGGGCTTGTGCTGAGGAGAGATGAAAGAGGAGATCCCAGAGGCTTTCTGGTAGCCATGCAGCTGATTCATTCAGCTAAGAAATGATCTGAACCCTCTAAAAGCTGGAAAAGCTGCTTCCCTGCTTTGAAAGATATTCCTGAAGTCATGGCTCGAGGTTGGGAATTAGCATGGCAGGAGTGGAGGAGAATGGGACAGGGACATCTTGTGTGACACCAGGAGTGTCAGCTCTTCCATGGCCAGCCCTTGAAAACCAGATCCCAACCCCACACAGATCCCTCTGTAGGAAAAGTGGCAGAGCTGTCAGTTCTCCTGATTGTGCCTTGAGCCAGAAACCTCAGAGGGAGCAAAGCCAAGGTGGAAGGGTCAGGAGCTGGGGGAGGGAGGGACCCTCTGCAACCCCAGGCATCCAAATGGGCTCCATCTCCCTGATTCCCTGGGCAGATGGGATGGTGCCAGAGACACAACGGGACCAATATTTTTCTTTCCTCCCCACAAACTGTTCTGGGGCAGACAGTGGGGTCCTAAAGAAACAGAGAGATGGTTTTCCTGGGGCTCTGGAGAAGAAATGTGGCCACAGATAAGAAACAGCACGTCAGAACATCACCATCTGCCCTGTGTTTCTTCCTCCTTCTCCTTCTCCACCCAGTGAAGAAGTGGCCACCAGCCTCAGAGTCTCCATTTAAGCCATTGCCTGCTCCTGGTCCTGCTCCCCATCACTCTGAAGGGTTGGTGGTGCCTGCAGAATCCCTGCTGGTTTTTCCCTCTGGCCACCAGCACCAATCCCTGGAGCAGAGGGGAAGGGAAGGGAGATGTTTTCATGGAAATCTGTACCTCAACCCTCTTGGCAGGCAAACCTGAAAGAGCTCAAAGTCTTTTGCCCCCACCTTCATGTTTATGGCCAAGCTGAAACTCCACCTGTGATCACCACATGCGTCCTCTGCAGTAAATTAAAGCACAACAGGGAATTTTAAGGAATACATCCTCTTCCTTCTTGGAGTCAGGTTACAGCGACCTCCGAACATCTGGACTCGGTGTCTCAGGGCTCCCAGAGGTTCTGCTGTCTTCAAGGTTCATCTGCCTTTGTTCAGTTCCTGGCCTTTTCCCTTCCCTGTTGCCTCCTCTTGGTTCTCTGTTGCATTCAGCCTGGCTGAGTCTCCGTGTGGTTGGTGTTTTATGTTCAGGGTGGAAAACACACCATGGAATTTTCGTTATCTCTTGCCATGGATAAACACAGATCCGGAACCCATCACAGTTTACTGTGCTCATGGGAGAAGTCTAATAGAAATACACATTATTTTTTTCAAAAGTTCCTCCTAAGCTACTGGTTAACAACATCCTAAAGACTGAAATACAATTTATTTTTTTTTTTAAAGCTATTCCCAAGGTCACAAAAAAAGGGTTTGATGCCCCTTTGCTTTGCAGCTCCTTTGCCAGCTCTCCAGGTTGCCCTGATAAATGAGCAGGCATCAATCCCCACATCCTGCCAATGGAAATGCAGAGGTGGAAGCCAGTGGGTCCTGATGCCTCCAACCACTGGGGTTTATTGAGAGCAGAAGAGCTGCAGAAGCCATTGGGAGGTTGTGCAGAAGCTGCAGTGACAATCCCATGGTGTGGTCCCTGCTCAGAAATTGATGCTGAACTTCAGTATCACCTGGAAGTCCCCTCATCCCCATCCCTGGAGGGTGGCACTTGTCTGCTTCCCCCCCCCCCCCCCCCCAGCATCCCACCCTTGAGCTGCTGTGAAAAAATCAGTGCCCAGAAGAAAAATACAGCTCCAGCTTTTTGCTTTCTGCCTCGCAGGCTGCAGGCCTCAAGGTTTTAAAGACTTACATATGTGTTGCACTGGATGTGCTCTGAGTATTCCCATTGAAGTTAACTAAGTGGATAAGACTTTGCAGGATTAAAGCCAAATGAGTCCTCACCCACCATGCTGGGAAGTCGTGTTGAAGTGGGTCATTGGAGGGAAAGGGAGGAGGAGTCAGTAGCAAACTTGCCCCTTTCATTTGATGCTTCTATTTATTTAAAGGATTTTTATTTTTTCTAAGACAGCTTGAGGGGAGAAAAGGGAAAAAAAAGAAAGGGGAAAAAAAAAAAAAGTCCCAGGCTGTGGTGTAACCACCACAGGCAGATGTTGTCATGGCTACTAAACAAGAAACCTAATTTATAAAATGAGGAAAACCATATGAATGTGGAATAAAAGAGAAAAGAAGAAAGAGGCGATCTGAAAATATTAACTATGATGTAGAGAAAAATATAAACAGACAGAGTTAGGAAATTCCATAAGGAGTATGACTTGTTTAATATTAATCATAAAGGAAAAGATTAGGAGAGCCCCAGAGATTGCCAAATGAAATATTCCCCACACATCCAGTGCTGTGATAAGAGTCCTTGGGTGGTTTTTCTCAGCTGCCTGGATGGGCAGAGCTCTGGTGGAGATGTTGGGGTCAGAGGAGGCTTCAGGGATGGATGTGGTGGTTCTGCTGCTTCTCTCTTTGGGGTTCTTTTCCTCTGCTGCAGTGTCTACCCAAGAGCAAAGCTCCATCCATCCCCGACAGCCCAAATAATCTGAGTTTTTGTTTAAAACAGCAGTATTCTGGGGAAAAGAATTGTGTTTGGGCATGTGGAGGGGTTTCTGTGATCAAGTGAGGAGGGGCTCTGGGGGTCTTCGTTGTCTGCTAAAGTTGAGGTTCCCAGAGAGATGCAGCTGGGTGCATCCCCTGCAGTGTGTCTCAGGTGGGCTCTGCTCCTGGTCCTGTGCTCTGTCACTCTGCTGTTCTTCTTGCCTCTTTCTTGCCCTCTTGTTTTCTCCTGACTTTGGGAAGCAGGTGGAGACCCTGAAAGCAAAGCACTAGAGAGGTCCCAGATGTTTCTGGTCTGGTCCTGATCACTCACAAAGGAGCCCTGAGGGTCTTCAGAGCCAGGCTCACCCATCAGACACCTGTGAGCAGGTACTAAAGAGCTCCTTTGGAGCTCACTGGGTCCCTGCAAATACCTTTTTTTATCTTGGGCTGGCTCCACTCATCTGTTTTCTGGTGCCAGTGCCCTGGATGTGGCCCAGGGACCGGTGACCCCAGCAGCGGTGCCACCACGAAGGTGCCAGAAAGGAGAAGCCCTGAGCACAGCTGCCAACAAGTGAGTGCTGGGAGACACCTCTGGGGTATCTCAGGGTGGAAAATCCTGGGCTGAGCTGTAATTTGCTGCTTTGTTCAACTTCCCTCAGTCGTGTCTGAGCTGCTCCTGGATCTGTCAGGCAGAGATTTCAAGGCTGGGATCGTGCGTTGGGAGGTGAACACATCCTGGTGTCATTTTGCAGTGCTGGGGCTGGCTGCTCCCAGGCCACTTTGGACCTCACTCTCCATTTGGCACTGACTTATAAACAGGCTGGATGACAGAAACCTGAAGGGTTCTTTCTTGCTGTCAGAAGAAATTAAGCTGCAAAGCCATCCTGAAACTGCCCCTAAGCACAGCAGCCTGAAATCCATTGGATGACAATCCAGGATGGAGATGTAGAGGATGGGGAAAGTCCATCCAGGGCTGGGGACCAGATTCATGTTGATGGTGCAGAAAAGATGGACCAACAAGGTTCTCTGGACCTTTTTTTTCCCCAGCTCCCTGGACCTTTTTTTTCCCCAGCTCCCTGGACCTTTTTTTCCCCAGCTCCCTGGACCTTTTTTTCCCCAGCTCCCTGGACCTTTTTTTCCCCAGCTCCCTGGACCTTTTTTTCCCCAGCTCCCTGGACCTTTTTTTCCCCAGCTCCCTGGACCTTTTTTTCCCCAGCTCCCTGGACCTTTTTTTCCCCAGCTCCCTGGACCTTTTTTCCCCCAGCTCCCTGGACCTTTTTTCCCCCAGCTCCCTGGACCTTTTTTCCCCCAGCTCCCTGGACCTTTTTTCCCCCAGCTCCCTGGACCTTTTTTCCCCCAGCTCCCTGGACCTTTTTTTCCCCAGCTCCCTGGACCTTTTTTTCCCCAGCTCCCTGGACTTTTTTTTTCCCAGCTCCCTGGACTTTTTTTTTCCCAGCTCCCTGGACTTTTTTTTTCCCAGCTCCCTGGACTTTTTTTTTCCCAGCTCCCTGGACCTTTTTTTTTCCCAGCTCCCTGGACCTTTTTTTTTCCCAGCTCCTTGGACCTTTTTTTCCTATCTCCATGGTCCTTCTTCTCCCAGCTCCCTGCATCATCTCCTCCCAGCTCCATGCTGGCCTGCAGCACCCTGGGAACATTCAGATCTCTGCTTTTTCCAGTCACTGCCATTTCCAACACAGCTTCAGCTATTTCAAGCAAGATCTGGGCTCTTTTTTCTTGTGTCTTGTCCCCCCTCTTCTGTCTCCATGCCATTTTCCCTGTCACCAGGCTCAGAGGAGGTCATCACTGCTTTGCTGGATGAGGCTGTTTGAAGCCCAGAACCAGGCAGTACTGAATTTTTGCTCTCTCCATCTGTTGACAAATCTAATTTGTGGGTGAATAATGAGTAACCTTTGAAAATCAGCCCCATGGCTGATGTTGCACTTGGGTTTGGCTGAGTGACTCACACGCTGGCTTTGGAGCAGAGGAGCTTCCTCACGGGCAGGCAGCTGGATTTCATCCTCTGCTAAAGATTATTTGGAGCTGGAAAACCTCAATGCTGCTTTTTTTTTTTTTTCCAAGGGTACATCCCTTCCTGATAACAGCCCAGCTGCCATTAGGGTCTTGTTCAATGCAAGGGCTCCTTGCAGCTTTACTCTGCTCTCCCATGACAGCTCTCCCTGGAATATTTGGATATCCATATATTTTCCTTCCTCTTCCAAGGTTCATCTCATATGTAAGCGATCAGGGCAGCAGGGTGAGCAGGGAGCTGCTCACAGCTGTGACCTTGGAAGTGGGTGGCATTTTCTGCTTCCTCTCCAGCATCCTCTGGGATCTGCGTTTCACGTGATCCCAGCTGACAGCAGCCACCTCACTGCTAGCAAAAGGAGTGTGAAACCACCAGAAAATAACCACTGCACTAAACCTCTTCATGGTCAAACTCTTCAAAGCTCCCAGGCTCCTCAGGCAGCTTTTGAACCCCTAAGACCCCACGTGTGCCCCCAGTAGATTCGTTGCATCAAGTCCATCCTTTTGCATGTGGCCCTTCAGAGCATCTTTTTTTTTTTTTATCTTCCCCTGCAAGCTTAAGTGCAGGGCTTGAGCTCCTTGGAAATGTTTTAACATTTAGCATAAAGTTTGACAGAAACTTTAATGTTTTTAATGTGCCTAGTGCTGAGTGGACACAATCAGTTCCTGCAGTGGAGGAATAAAGTTGAAATAAATATATGGAGTGTCCTGGTCCTCCTGGGCTCTGCACTCCTCCATCCCACCAGCCATCCCTGGGCAGGATTTGGTCCCTTGGAGAAGGAATTGCTCCAGGAGGGAAGAGATGGAAATTAGATGGAAATTCTCCTTTTTTTTTTAATCATAATTCTCACCAGCAAGAAATGGAGCTGCTGCAGGTGGAAGCATGAGGAGAAGTTCTGTAAAACCTCCTGTGTGCTCTGGGGTTGCCCAATGCCTTTTTTATTTTTTATTTGCTGTTGATTTCAGTCCCCACCCCTGGCAGTGTGGGGGTCACTCAGCTCCCGTTTGGGATGGAAGGAAAATCCCTTTTTTTTTTTTCTTTCTTCTTCTTCTTTTGGCCTCCCAAAATTTGTAACAAAGGTTTTACGTCCACCAGTTGGGTATTTTGTATTTTAAATGTGCAGTGCCAGGTGTCAGGGAGCTGGCCAGTTCAGTCGTGTCTTTGCTACAAGTTTTAACCCTTTTTATAACGCAGTGGAGGGAACAGCTCAGGGTAAGGGCAGTGAGAAGCATCCTGTGCTTGGGTGATGCAAAAAGGCTTCTGACCAACAGGGATGCTCAGGCATTGGGACTGTTTTGCACTTCCTCCAGGTTTCTTTTTTGGTGATTATTAAACATAGCATTTTATTTTATTTTTTATTTTATTTTTTATTTTGTTTTTTATTTTGTTTTTTATTTTATTTTTATTTTATTTTTATTTTATTTTTATTTTATTTTTATTTTATTTTTATTTTATTTTTATTTTATTTTTATTTTATTTTTATTTTATTTTTATTTTATTTTTATTTTATTTTTATTTTATTTTTATTTTATTTTTATTTTATTTTTTATTTTTATTTTATTTTTTTATTTTTTATTTTTTATTTTATTTTTTTATTTTTTTTATTTTATTTTTTCTTATTTTTATTTTTTCTTATTTTTTTTCTTATTTTTTATTTCACCTTATTTTTTATTTCTTATTTTTTATTTCTTCTTATTTTTTATTTCATCCTATTTTTTATTTCATCCTATTTTTTATTTCATCCTATTTTTTATTTCATCCTATTTTTTATTTTATCCTATTTTTTATTTTATCCTATTTTTTATTTCATCCTATTTTTTATTTCATCCTATTTTTTATTTTATCCTATTTTTTATTTTATCCTATTTTTTATTTTATCCTATTTTTTATTTTATCCTATTTTTTATTTCACCCTATTTTTTATTTCACCTTATTTTACTCTTTACATTCACTCCTCCATCTTCATTCTGGAGGCTCCTTCAGCCTTTCTTTATTAAACTCAAATGATACTCAGCCCCAGATAAGGCACCAGCTTCTTTTTTCCCCGTGTTTCTTCACTCCACAAGAGTTCCCTGGCTCTCCATGGCTCAGCTCCTCACCCTGATGTGTGTCAGCTCTGAGCGTGCTGCAAGAGGTTGGTTTGGTGGAAAAATCCAGCTCATCCTGGAGCTTGAAACCCACCCAGCCTTGGCTTCCAGTGGCACCGAGCAGCCAACCCAAGTTAAATATTTTACTGCAGATGTTGCTAAGGGCTTAGAGTTCCTGAAATGGTGGCTTTTTAATGAGGCAAGGAGAGGAGCTGCAGAAAGACAGAAATCAGAGCAGCCACCAGTGGTTTGCAGCCTGGTGTCACCCTGATCAGATGTGACATCCACCCCCTCTGCCTGCACATGTGGTCGGGTCCTTTCCTTTTAGCTTGAAGAGGAAAAGAGGAGTTGGAATCAGTGCTGGGATTGAAGTGCCAGGGAATTTGGGGAGCTGAGCCCCCTCTCCCTGCTCCAGCCAGCTCCTCCTGCTTCTGCACAGCTGCTCAGCCCAAGTCCTTGGATCTGAATCCTTCTGAAAGGGGCTTTATTTTATTTTTTATTTTATTTTTTATTTTATTTTTTATTTTATTTTTTATTTTATTTTTTATTTTATTTTTTATTTTATTTTTATTTTTTATTTTATCTTATTTTTTTATTTTATCTTCTTTTTTATTTTATCTTCTTTTTTATTTTACCTTATTTTTTATTTTCTTATTTATTTTTTATTTTATCTTATTTTATCTTATTTTTTATTTTACCTTATTTTTTATTTTATCTTATTTTTTATTTTATCTTATTTTTTATTTTACCTTATTTTTTATTTTACCTTATTTTTTATTTTACCTTATTTTTTACCTTATCTTATTTTTTACCTTATCTTATTTTTTACCTTATCTTATTTTTTACCTTATCTTATTTTTTACCTTATTTTTGATTTTACCTTATTTTTTTATTTTACCTTATTTTTTTATTTTACCTTATTTTTTTATTTTACCTTATTTTTTATTTCACCTTATTTTTTATTTCACCTTATTTTTTATTTCACCTTATTTTTTATTTCACCTTATTTTTTATTTCACCTTATTTTTATTTTACCTTATTTTTTATTTTACCTTATTTTTTATTTTACCTTATTTTTTATTTTACCTTATTTTTTATTTTACCTTATTTTTTATTTTACCTTATTTTTTATTTTACCTTATTTTCTATTTTACCTTATTTTCTATTTTACCTTATTTTCTATTTTACCTTATTTTCTATTTTACCTTATTTTCTATTTTACCTTATTTTCTATTTTACCTTATTTTCTATTTTACCTTATTTTCTATTTTACCTTATTTTTTTATTTTACCTTATTTTTTTATTTTACCTTATTTTTTTATTTTACCTTATTTTTTTATTTTACCTTATTTTTTTATTTTACCTTATTTTTTTATTTTACCTTATTTTTTTATTTTACCTTATTTTTTTATTTTACCTTATTACATCACATACACATCCCCTTCCCCTGTGCCCCTGCACTCAGCCCTCCCATCTGAATTTATCCCAAAAAACATTGTTTTCCCCATACTTTGCCTTTAATGCCTATTTAATCCCAATTTTTACCAAGACTTGGATGGATGCTAGGTGAAAAGTTTGCTTTTTTTTTTTGGATGTGTTCTCCTTCTCCAAGTGGGTTTTTGCTCTTGTTTTGGCAGTCATTGGCTGCATCTAAATATTGTAGGAAAAAAAGAAAAAAAAGTGAATTTCAAAGGAGCCTGCAGTGTGTGTGGAAAGGGAATTGAAGTATTTTCACCAGAAGTATTTTAGCATTCCTTCAATCAAGGGATATAAACAGTTCCATGTGATTTCTGGCTGATCCAGGATTTGAGAGAGCAGGGTTTTAATTCCCATCATTTCTCACAGAGGGAATTTTTGAACCCCCACGTGTCCTGGTGAAGAATTTCCTAATCAGTAGAGAAAAGGGTGGTGTGGAAAAAAAAGGCTTTCACTTTCTACTTTTAACACTGTTCTCCTTTATTATTGATAATTCAATAATCACCCAGCATTTATTACCTGGACTGCAGTGTGTAATTAGTGAGTTATTGATTTATGCCTATTGACATCTGTCCCAGATGGCAATTAAAGTGGGATAGACCTTGAATAAGGATATTTTCTAGGCTGAAAAATGCCTCTGCTGGATGCTTCTTTTTTTGCTCTGCAGCACAACCTGCAAATGAAACAGGTTCTGACCCAAATCTCTGCCGTGTCCTGGCCCAGAGGAGGTGATGGGAGAGGCCCCATGGAGCTGTAGCTTGGTGCCACTGCTCTCCAACCTGCTGTGCCTCGGACCCCTGAGTATTTTGGGCAAGACAAGGGTGCCAGGGATGCCCAAGGAGGGGTTTTCCATCCCTGCTGCAGTGTAAGGTTGAAGGGCCTTAATTTTGCCACTTTTTTTCTTTGCACGATTGATTGCAAAGCATCGCCACAGTGGCAGTGACTTTGCCTTGTCCTCTACTCCAGATTCCTAAGGAACATTCCTAAGGAATAGGAAGATTCCTAAGGAATATGGTCCTCTCATTCAGGGGGATGTATGATCTGCCAACATCCAGGCAGCATTTCCTCTGCTGAGGGGTTTCCACATCCTGATGCTACCTTCATCCATCCATCTGACACTCCCACTCGGTTTCCTCTCCCACAAAAACATCTCCAGGCTGTGGACAAGGTGTCCTCCCAAACCTTGCATTCTGAATATCACCCGCCTGGGTGGTTTTAGAGGGATCAGCCTCTGGTGGGAGTAGGACAGGACCACACCAAGGCCACCTCTCAGTAGCCACACGGTGTCCCATGGGGCCTGGTTCTGTTTAATACCTTCATTGATGATTTAGATGAGGGGATTGAGTCCATCAGCAGCAAATTTGCAGATGACACCAAGCTGGGGGCAGTGTGGATCAGCTGGAAGGCAGGAGGGCTCTGCAGAGGGACCTGGACAGACTGGAGAGTTGGGCTGATTTCAATGGGATGAGGTTCAACATTCCAAGTGCCAGGTCCTGCACTTTGGCCACAAGAACCCCATGGGGAGCTCCAGGCTGGGCACAGAGTGGCAGAAAGGGAGCTGGGAGTCTGGATTGCCAGGAAGCTGAAGAGGAGGCAGCAGTGTGCCCAGGTGGCCAAGAAGGCCAATGGCATCCTGGGCTGGCTCAGGAAGAGCGTGGCCAGCAGGTCCAGGGAAGGGATTCTGCCCCTGTGCTCAGCCCTGGGGAGGCCACAGCTTGAGTCCTGTGTCCAGTTCTGGGCCCCTCAGCTCAGGAAGGAGATTGAGGTGCTGGAGCAGGTCCAGAGAAGAGCAAGGAGGCTGGGAAGGGATCCAGCACAAGTCCTGTGAGGAAGGGCTGAGGGAGCTGGGGGTGTTGAGGCTGGAGAAGAGGAGGCTCAGGGGAGACCTCATCACTCTCTACAACTCCCTGAAAGGAGGTTGGAGCCAGGGGGGGGTTGGGCTCTTTTCCCAGGCAACTCTCAGCAAGACAAGAGGGCACAAGAGGTCTCAAGTTGTGCCAGGGGAGGTTTAGGTTGGACATTAGAAAGAATTTCTTTCTGGAGAGGGTGCTCAGCCATTGGAATGGGCTGCCCAGGGAAGGGGTGGATTCTCCATCCCTGGAGATATTTCAAAAGAGCCTGGATGTGGCACTCAGTGCCATGGGCTGGGAACCACGGGGGGAGTGGAGCAAGGGTTGGACTTGATGAGCTCTGAGCTCCCTTCCAATCCAGCCCATTCTAGGATTCTATGACAGCCACTCCTGGAGCTCAAACCAGAGGTTCCAGAGGCTCTGCAGGAATTTGTCTCCATCACTTCCAGAAGCTCATCCAGCCAGTGCAAGCTGCCCGTGTCACCCTTGAGGCTTTTGACAGTTTTATAACCTTGAATTTGCACCTTCTGGAAAAGTGTGACACTTAATGATTAATTGCAGCACTGGAATTTTTTCTTATGATGTCTTAATATCCGAGTCTGTAGCAGACCTCAGCAGAGAGGAAAAATAAAAACCTGCAGCAAAATGCTCCCAGAACAACTTGACAAGGCAAGGACTGCCCAGGCCACTCTGTGCTGTCCAAAAGGCACGGTTATATTTAGGATTATTTTTTTAAGGCTGTAATGCTATTTACTAGGTGTCTAGCTCCAATTTGAAACTGGCTCGAAAGGGAAGCTGTGAAACAGCTTTTCACAGGAGCTTTCTTCAGTCACTTTCCAGCAAGAAAGTTGCTTTTGGTCTTGCAAAGCAGCTGCTGGTTGTTAAGCAAAGCAGGCAGGAGCTCAGCATTAAACACCACAGCTCTTGCACTCTCAGACCTTGGTGCTGTGCTAGCAAGAAAAAAAAAAAAATAGCATTTTTACAGTCTGGCAACTGCTTTTAGCTTATTTGATGTTATCTGCCTTATCTTGTTAATGTTATCTCTTATCTTATTGATGTTATCTGCTGGTGACATCAAAGCTGTTCCATGTTGATGCACGGATCACCCAGCACGTGTGGATCCTGGGAGCTGGGGGTGGTCTCTGGTAGTTCCTGGAGACCAAGTGAGTGCTTGAGGGGCCTCACCCTGTTGCTTTTAACCCAAGAAGAAAATACCAGGCATGGGATGGTGAATTCCAGCCCTGAGTAGTCACCTCTGCAGGCTCAGGTTTGGTGGTGGTGATGATCTTCGAGCATCCTGGCTGGGACCAGGGTTCCTGGGGAAGGTGCTCAGAGCTGGGGCTGGCCCCTGTCATCTTTTGCTGAATCCACAAATTCTGATTGGAAAAAATCCTTTCCAACCTGCTCTCCCCGTGGAGGAGGCAGATGGAGGGTAGAGCCTGATGTCCCTCAAGATGCTCATAGCATGAGGCTCTTTCCAGCAGACCCCATCTGGAGATACCACTGAAGCAGGGCATTTCTTGCTGGACTTCAACTTTATATTTGCTATAAAAGTATTTTTAATGAGTGGGATGGAGCTGGTTAGTGAAACTCTTGGCCCATTAATAGATGTAGAACTTTTTAAATGTGCTGTTTGACTTTATTGATGAAATGAGCTAATGGGAACGAGGCTGCTCTCGTGCCGGGTGAGGAAACCCAGGTGTGTTCTGGGGGAAAAGGGCTTTGGTTTTCCACAGTTCCCTTGTCCTACAGATGGCTCCTGAGGTGTTTTGCAAGCAGCATGTCCAGAGCTCTGTGCTGGTAGTGAGATGTCACCTCCTCAGGATCCCAGGAAGGGCTGTGGTGTCCCTGACCAACCTGACCTGGAGTTTGGGTTGAGATCTCCTGCATCCTACATCTCCTGCATCCTGCATCTCCTGGATTCTACATCTCCTGGCTTCACAGCAAATCCCACAGTCTCTTTTATGACAGTGAGTAATCAGGAACTGGGCTTTATGTCCCCTTTCAGAGTCCACCCAAGGCCCCATAATTGGATGCAAATGCAGTTTTCTGTGGACTGACTGTGGCCAGCCCCTGATCTCATGCTGGGACAAACCTGGGCAGTTTGCTCAGGGATCTCAGCCTCTTCTTGCTCCCCCTCCTCCTGACAGCAGCAGTAATTTTGGGGGTGACCTGCCAAGCTTTCTCCTGATGCTTGGGCTTTTTGAGTTGGTGCCCTATGGATATTCCCTGCCCGTGGGGCTGGTTTGGGTCAGCAGCTGGAATTGTTTCTGTGTTATCCTTGTACAAGCTCCAAAGCTGAGAGTCTGTGGAGGGGGTTTCACTCCCTCTTGTGCCACCCTCTTGCCATGTGCTGACATGTTCTCCATGGGGAAATTCTCTGTTTCAAACTTAGAGGACTTGATCTTGCCTAGATTTGCCTTCCCCTTAAGTAGCATCCTTATCTAGGAGGTGTGCTACTGGAATTTTTGGAGCCAATGGGAGGAAAATCAGGGAGAAATCACCTGGAATGGGTCCATTTAATGGAGGATGCTGCTGAAAAGCTCACTGAGGTTTGCTGGTCCATGGAAATGCTCTTTGGCCCACAGGAAAATAATAAATAAGGTGTTGAAAGGTTATTGCCATTAAGGATGTCTTTGTGACAGCTCCCCCCTTTAGGAAGTAACTTTACCATCAGGGCTGGAAAGATGTTGATAATTCAGAGCAGAGTAGCAAAAAAATTCCTTCCTTCTGTAAAATTATTCTTTCATTTTATATTGGTCCAACACTTCCCTAAACAGTCCTTGGGCAGTTCTTTAGCCTGAAACAAATTAATGGGGAACACTGTGGCCTCCAGCAAAAAAGAGTCAACGGGATCAAGCAACACCAAGAGGTATTTTACATAACAAAGCAGCAGAGCAGAATAAATGTGTCAAAGTCAGTAATTCAGAGGCACATCTGGGCTCTGCAGGAGCAGGACAGGAGGAGCCCACTTGTGTTTCAGACCCAAAGGGAGCAACAGATCCCAAATTCACAGAGTCCTCCAGTAATTGAGTTAAATGTATAAAATTTCCTGGGTTAGGGATCTGTACTACAACATCTTGGGCTGCATGATAAAGAAAAGAAATTAAATTTAACCCTTTGGGCACTGGGCTTGTCTCTCATCCCAGTTTGGAGGTCAGGTGGAGGGCTGGAGGGTGAGATTTATGAGTGTGGATATATATATATATAAAAAGTATAAAATCACTCCCCTTTCACTCTCTTGCTTCTCTTTAACATTTTTTCCATTGAAAAGCTGGAAGTTGTGCTGCTCCACAGAGCTGCTCTGCAGTCAAATCCCATAATCTGTGGGAAGGGCAGGAGGTGGTTCCTAGAGCTACAAATTAAAACTGAGCACGGGGTGAGACATTTATATTGCTTTGCATTTAGATCAAGAACAAATGTTGGGTAATGTACCAGGAGTGGGAAGGGTTTGGTTCCCTGGTGCTTTAGCACTGTTCTGTTTGTAACTTTACACCAGGTACTTAGGCCAGGGGCAATTTGTAATGTGTCAAAATCAGAGCTGGTGTAAGGACAAGTTTCAGTTCAGATTGTTGCATGGCTGCATTTGAGCATCTTGGACACGGGATCAGACCCAGCCAGCACGGGGTTAGGAAGGGCAGGTCCTGTCTGACCAACCTGAGCTCCTTTTATCATCAGGGGACTGCCTGGGGGATGAGGGGAAGGCTGTGGATGTGCTCTACCTGGACTTCAGCAAAGCCTTTGACACCGTCTCCCAAAGGATTCTCCTGAAAAAGCTGTCAGGCCACAGCTTGGACAGGGGCATCTGTGCTGGGTTAGGAACTGGCTGGAGGGCCGGGCCCAGAGAGTGGTGCTGAACGGGGCTGCATCAAAATGGCGGCCGTGGTGTCCCCCAGGGATCAGTGTTGGGCCCAGTGCTGTTTAATATCTTTAGTGATGATTTAGATGAGGGGATTGAGTCCATCATCAGCAAATTTGCACATGACACTAAGCTGGGGGCAGTGTGGATCAGCTGGAAGGCAGGAGGGCTCTGCAGAGGGACCTGGACAGACTGGAGAGTTGGGCTGATCCCAACGGGATGAGGTTCAACATTCCAAGGGCCGGGTCCTGCACTTTGGCCACAAGAACCCCATGGGGAGCTCCAGGCTGGGCACAGAGTGGCTGAGAGCAGCCAGACAGAGAGGGAGCTGGGAGTCTGGATTGCCAGGAAGCTGAAGAGGAGGCAGCAGTGTGCCCAGGTGGCCAAGAAGGCCAATGGCATCCTGGGCTGGCTCAGGAAGAGCGTGGCCAGCAGGTCCAGGGAAGGGATTCTGCCCCTGTGCTCAGCCCTGGGGAGGCCACAGCTTGAGTCCTGTGTCCAGTTCTGGGCCCCTCAGCTCAGGAAGGAGATTGAGGTGCTGGAGCAGGTCCAGAGAAGAGCAAGGAGGCTGGGAAGGGATCCAGCACAAGTCCTGTGAGGAAGGGCTGAGGGAGCTGGGGGTGTTGAGGCTGGAGAAGAGGAGGCTCAGGGGAGACCTCATCACTCTCTCCAACTCCCTGAAAGGAGGTTGGAGCCAGGGGGGGGTTGGGCTCTTTTCCCAGGCAACTCTCAGCAAGACAAGAGGGCACAAGAGGTCTCAAGTTGTGCCAGGGGAGGTTTAGGTTGGACATGAGAAAGAATTTCTTTCTGGAGAGGGTGCTCAGCCATTGGAATGGGCTGCCCAGGGAAGGGGTGGATTCTCCATCCCTGGAGATATTTCAAAAGAGCCTGGATGTGGCACTCAGTGCCATGGGCTGGGAACCACGGGGGGAGTGGAGCAAGGGTTGGACTTGAGGAGCTCTGAGCTCCCTTCCAACCCAGCCCATTCTAGGATTCTATCTCTATTTCTGTTCCTCCTCAAGAGTTATTTTATTCCTCAATATTTCCATCCTATCTCTAGCTCTACAAGTATTTATAAATATTTTAAATATTCACCTCTTTTTTTTTTAGGGATAAATAGGGGTCTTTTTTAAGACAGGTCCTTAAGCTCCCAGCCACAGCCACAAATCTGTAGGTAACATGTGAAGAGTAAAGAGTAAAGTGAAGAGTAAAATGCTCTGGATTCTGGCTGATTGCTCTGTTTCTTAATGTATCATTTGTCACTCTCTGGTCGTGTCCAAGTGACCCCCCCACTAACCAGAGGTGCATCTCAAGGTTTCTTATTTTCTTATTTCTCTATCAAGTGTGGTAATAAGATGTGAGTTTTCACCTATCACCTTGTGGGGAGGAACTTTGCCTATGAAGTCATGGTTTGAAAATCAAATTTGGACTTTTAGCTGAGCTGGTGAAACTCCCAGGGAGCTGGGTGGGTGCTTCCACCCTTTTTTGGACATTGAGGGATGAGGTCTCTGAAGAGCATCCATGTGTCCCCATCCCAGGGATGGAGAAAAGGCTGTTTCTTGAGCTGTGTTTTGGCATCTGAACTGAGATCACTTTACTGACTGCACATCCAAATTAAACCAAACTCAGACCATGCTCTTCTTTCTCATCCTTCCAGCACATCTGGCTTTGCTCCTTTTTCTCCTGGATTCTTCCAAAACCTTTCTGAGTTTCTGTGGCATTCCCTGAACCATTTTATCTGCTGTCTAAAACAGAAGGATTGGACAGGGGTGATTATTTTCCTCTGGGTTTTTCTGCACTAACCAGCTCTGCAATGCAGGGAGTGAACCCTCCTGCAAGTATTACATAGAGAAGTTAAATTAATAATAGGGGAAAATTAAATGTTTTTGCTGTTGTCATTTAATGGAATTTTTTTTTCTCTGTGCCTACAATAACTTTGGGGGAAAATGACATATATATGAGTTTTTCAAGCTGAAGTCAGATGGGGGAAGGACAATCTGGTTGTCTCTGTGGGAAGCTGTTCTCAGGACACTCCAGTAGCATTAAAATCAAATCTGCCTTTTGAGGCTCATCCTTCCTATTTCAGGAAGAACCAGCTTTTGTTGGTAGGAGTTCCAGCTTGTCCCATGAGCAGGAGATGCTTTGGTGGCAGGGTCAGAGGGCTCAGAAGAGTGGAGTTAACCAGGTAACCAAACCCAAAGCAGCATCTGCCTGGCTGGAGACCACTGTGGGGTTTTCTTGTCAAAGCTTCATGCCAGGCAGAGGGGCTGTGGGGCAAGGAAGTGTCCCCAGTTCAGCCTTTAGTGCTTGTGCTCCCAGTTCCAGTGGCATCAGAGCCAGCCCAGGGGAAAACCAGAAAGGGAGGAGGTGGCTGCAGGGTGAGGAGTGATGCTGGGAAGCAGGGAAACAGATGGAGGTGGCTGCTGCCAAATCTCCCTTTCCCCTGGTGTCACCCAGGACTTGTCCTGCTCCAAGGCATGGTCTGGTTGGGTCATCTCCAGGCTCCCACTTGTCTCTGGTTCCTGGAAGTACTTTGTGGAGGGTCTGGTGTGGGGGGTTTTCTCATCTGGGACCTGGTTGTCACTCCCAGGATGGACAGGGATGGGGACCAGGTGGCCCTGCCAGCTCCAGAGAGCAGAGCACACACGTTGCTGGGTGCTGACATGGGCTCCTCCTCACCTCTGCTCCTGCAGAAATCCATAAAATCCAGCTGGAAAGACTGCTTTCCTCTTTCCTTGGTGACATGGAGGAGCATCCTTAAGTTCTGGAAATCCAGCAGCAGTGGAACCAATGAACCCCATCAGAAAGGGTCCTTACTGCTCTGGGATCTGTGATGAGGGAATCCAGGGGGGATCTGCAGAATCAGAAGGTGAGCTGGGTTCTTTTTTGAGCTGGGTTCTTTTTCCTTTGGCTTTCAGACTGAATAAGCAGTTTATTATTTTGGGTGCTAGGAAGGAGGTTTACTTCTGTCTGTATTTTTATTTTCTAGATCCTATTTTTTTTTCTTTAATTGGTAAACCTCATCTGTGTTTTCTCTTCCAATACCAAGTGTCTTTTTTTGTCAAGTGTCACCACTAAAAAGTCCTGTCTTGTGTGGCTCTTGAGGTAATGAATACCAGTAACAAAGCAGGATGACCTCAGCCACAAGCTGGAGAGAACTTCAAATCATTTCAGATGGATCTGAGCTTCAGGAACCCCACGGTGGGGCTGCTAAAAGCTGGTGCTTGAAATCCTGTCAGCATTGGTGATTTCTCTTGGAGAATTCATGGAGCTTGGGTGGAGTAATGAAAGAGTGAAGTAATGAAGTACCTGTCCTCTGAAGAGAGAAAAGAAAAAAATATATAAAGGAAGAGCCAGGATATTTCTGGGGAAAATAGTGGGGAAAACTGATGAGGAAGGGTATTTCTAAAAAGCTCCAAAAACCAGGGGGATGGCTGCAGCCCTGAGCTGTGTAGCAGCAGTTGTTGCCTTTCCTCCACGGGCAAAACAAGGGGCATGAGTAGGGGGAAACCACTAAATGCTTTTACTGAGGCTTCTGCAAGTGTTTCACAGAAAATCTCATAAACAAGCCAAGAAAATGGGGGGGGCTGGAAAAAGTAGGAAATCAGCATTCAGGAGACAAAACTCCTGGGAAGTCTATTCAGCAGCTCTCAAAGGCTTGCTGCCAGAGGAGAGGATTTATCCAAGGGGATTCCCGTTCCCCCAGGATCTTTTGGGATGTTCAGGGGTTTTGTTATTAATGTCTGAGATTGGGGAGACCTGGTAGAGGGGATTGGGGCACGGGGGGAGAATTCAGAACGATCTCAGCTGTGCATTCGAGGTGGCAGAAAGGAGAAATGTCCTGGAGTACAGAAAATCTTTGTGCTCTGGGAATATAAATCCTTCCAGCCTCTGATAAGGCTGGAGATGGAAGCTCTGGTTTGGTTTTGGGGCATTCCCTTCAGGAAAGATAGGAAAATATCCAAAGGATGGTGAGAACAAGCAGAGATCTGGAGTTGCAGGGCTGGAGCACCTGGGATTATTTAATCCAAATGAGAACATCAGTGAGAGGGAAGGGAAAGTTTTCCTCTGAATGAAGGAGAGAGAAGAAAACACAGTGTCTGGGATGGCAGAGAGCAGAGAATGGGTCACAGGATGAAATATTATTAAGAATAATTTTTCATAGTAAGGAGTGGGGAGGAGGTAGCCCAGGGACCTGGCTCCATCACTCAGCCCCTAAAAAGACTTTAAAGTGGAGCAGGTAGAGACAACTTTACCAAGGAAAGACTTGATGGCTTCTTTGAGGTCTCTTCAAACCTTTATAAGTAAATCAGAGTTCTTCCAAGCACCCCAATTTTGGCTTTTCTCTGCCAATGACTTAATACCAGCAAGCTCCAGAGACCCCGGAGCCTGCAAGCTCCATCAGCAGCTCCATCAGTGGTGTTTAAGAGTTTACAGCCTGTTGTTTTTCTTCCTTCTGGACAAATATAGAGTCTGCTACACAGAATATGAGCTTCTCCTGCCTACTGTATGTTTGTAACAATCTGTGATTAAAAAAAAAAAAAAACCCAAAACAAAAAAAAAGCCCCAACCAGCCAAACAAAGAAGTCTAACCTGTAAAAAAGTTATGGGTGTAGGTGCCCATTTTCTGATGGAGGGTTTGGTAACAGTGCAGGGGACAGAAATGTAAGGAATAATTGTTTTTGGGCCTAGAACCAGGAAAACTACTTTTCCAAATTAATCCAGTGAGAGCCATGAATCCACAGTATTTCATATCACACGTCATAAAACTCCAGTCATAATCCATAAAACTGACATTATTAGTTTAAAAACCTCAGTTCCTCCTATAAGGAGCTCCCTCATTAGACATGCTGTAGTTTTATAACCTTAAAGTTCCTACCCAATTACTGTGATTAATACTGTGCTTTAATAAAAAAATTTTCAAAATCACCACAGGGGTTGATACCATCTGTTTGTTATAATTGGCCATTTAAATATTGTCCAGCAAGACAGAGACATCCAGGAAACCCAAATCAAGCCCAAGATAGGGAGGACACAACCCATCCACCCAGCCAGGGAGATTTGGTTGGGTTGGTAGGAGCACAGAAGGACCAAGCCTGGTGGAAAAGCTGGAATTCCTATGGGATGTGTGCAAGAAAATTCTGCTTTTTTACCTGAGAAGGGCTTTGAGCAACCTGGTGGAGTGGAAGGTGTTGGTCATCATCTTTAAGGTCCCTTCCAAGCCAAACCAGTCTGTGCAGCTGATGGGGAAGGAGCAGTGATGCTCTCTGTGCCCTGCCAGACCAGCAGAGACTCCATCTCTGGAGGAGATTTTTGTCCACAAGTGGGTGCAGAGAAGTCCAGACCTGCTTTGGAATCTGTGTGAAGAAAAACCTTGAGAAGTTTGATGGCTTAGAGCAAATCACTGCTGCCAGGCATGCACAGATCCTGATGTTCCAGGGAAATTTGTGTGGAATTCAACTTCCCACCAGGATCCAGCACAGTTCTGCTTTTTGCCTGGACAGGGAGAGGAGGAAACGGATCCCTAGGAGGCTTCGAGCAAGGAAAAGGAAGGATTTGGGTAAATAAAAAAATAAATCACAAAGGATGCCCTGAGTGCAGCATCTCCTGCAGAAGACACAGGTTGCTCAGCTGACAGAGTCCTGGCCAGACAGGTCCCTCAGGTGACAGAGACCTCGTGCAGAAACATCCATGGGACTGTTGGGTGGGACAGACACCCCTGGGGTGTTTGCAAGGTTCCCCCTTTTCCTGCTGATTGACTTTCAAGCAGGACATTGGTTTTGTTAACCCTTGGAGGTTGACAATTTTTTTTTTAACCCTTGGAGGTTGATAATTTTTATTAATCCTTGGGGGTTGATGATTTTTTTTTTAACCCTTGGAGGTTGATAATTTTATTAACCCTTGGAGGTTGACAATTTTTTTTTTAACCCTTGGAGGTTGATAATTTTTATTAATCCTTGGAGGTTGATGATTTTTTTTAACCCTTGGAGGTTGATAATTTTTATTAACCCTCAGAGGTTCATAATTTTTTAACCCTTGGATGTTGATAATTTTTTAACCCTTGGATGTTGATAATTTTTTTAACCCTTGGATGTTGACAATTTTTTTTTTAACCCTTGGAGGTTGATAATTTTTAATAACCCTTGGAGGTTGATGATTTTTTTTAACCCTTGGAGGTTGATAATTTTTTTTAACCCTCAGAGGTTGATAATTTTTATTAACTCTCAGAGGTTGATAATTTTTTTAACCCTTGGATGTTGATAATTTTTTTAACCCTTGGAGGTTGATAATTTTATTAACCCTTGGAGGTTGACAATTTTTTTTTTAACCCTTGGAGGTTGATAATTTTTATTAATCCTTGGAGGTTGATGATTTTTTTTAACCCTTGGAGGTTGATAATTTTTATTAATCCTTGGAGGTTGATGATTTTTTTTAACCCTTGGAGGCTGATAATTTTTATTAACCCTCAGAGGTTGATAATTTTTTTAACCCTTGGAGATTGATGATTTTTTTTAACCCTTGGAGGTTGATAATTTTTTTTAACCCTTGGAGGTTTGTTTTTGCAAAGCTGAGGGGTTCAGGGTGCTGGCAGCAAGGGCAGCTCCTGAGTGTGGAGCCTTGGCTGGAATGGTTGAAGTTGAAACCCTGTCAGGTTCCTGATTCCACCCACAGACCAGAAAGCACCAAACTTGTGTTATTTTTTAATCCCCTGATTAATTTTAATTTTTTTTTTAAGGTCTGGGAGAAATCAGATATCTTGCTTCTGACTTCCAAGCAGTAAAGAGAGGTGAATCACTGCTGTAAAAAAAATAAAAATAAAAAAAAACCAACCCAACCATCTCCCATGGACCACCCAGCTGCTCCATCCAAAGCTGTAAACTGAGCCTCAGTGGCAAAGTGCAGAATTATTTTCTTAATGTTCCTGCAACTGTGCAAGGCAAATCACAGCAGAAAAGGATCAGAGTTTTCCTAACAAAGCTGCTAAGTGAGAAATGTGTTAATGAACCCAGGCTGATTAATATGCATTCAATTAAATCACCTTTGGGTCAAAGGGGGAGCAGCAGCCCTGGAGAACAACGTTATGTTCAAGGACCCAACATGTGTCTGTAATTCAGATTTAAATACTTTTTTCCCCCCCCCTCCCTAATTCTGGATCATTGTCCAACTCAGGATAAATAAGTAATTTATTTTTTTTAACTAGACCCTGCTTAGGACTTTTATTATTTACTGTAATTGGTCAGATCTACCATGGGGAAGCTCCAGGGACCAACGTTTGAGTACAAAGTATTTTGGGGGGGGGACTTGTGATGCAGACACTGAAATTGGGAGCTCTAGGTCCTGGATCAGGTACTCTGCAGACTCCATGTGGGATCCTGAGTGAGTTTCTTCAAGGTGACATCCCCAGGGAGCACTTCTGAAATCCCAGTTAGGTGCCAAAATTCTCTCTGCCTGTTGCGCAGCTGTAACACATCCTCAGTTTTGATCTAACTCAGTCCAGTCTGTTTAATTTCAGGGTTTTGTTGTGGTTTTTTTTCAAGACAGGAACTGTCCTCTTACCATCTGTTTTGGGAAGTCCAAGCCAAACAGGTCCACCTTGGAGCTGGAGCCAGCATTTCTTCCACCACACTTTCCTCTTGTCTTGGGAGCGGATCCAACATCTTATGATGCTTTTTTTTCCCCTCCTAGGTCCTTCTGATCATCAGTGGCAACCTGAGTTTCCTCAACTGGCTCACCATGGTGCCCAGCATTGCCTGCTTTGATGACAGCACCTTGGGCTTCCTCTTCAGCTCCCAGGCAGGAGGGGTTAAGGACCACCTGGTGCAGATGCAGCTGGAAGGGGCAGCTGGGGAGCAGCATCCGAGGCCACGGGGTGAGATGTCCCCAAAGGTGGGGTTGGGGTTTTGGGTCTCTGTGCCTGACTCAGTCCTTGTGCCTCACCCCTCAATAAGGGGAGGTGGAATTGCATGGTTTTGTCACCAAATCACAGGGTGTTAGGGCTTGGAAGGGACCTCTGGAGATCATCTAGTGCAATGGCCCTGCCAGGTGGCAAAGGATGGAGGCCAGGGGATTTTTCAAGGTTTCCAGAGATGGAGACTCCACCACCTGTCTGAGCAGCCTGTTTATCTATTTATATATATTTTTTTAAATCTTAATTATTAATTTTGCCTATTTAAAATCAAAGATTTTAAATGGCAGCTGCTTCACAGCTGTCCTCTACCCCTGGTGGCCCAGTGACCCTCCTGCCTTTGAAGCTACTGGAGTTTCACAAGCACTTGTTCCCTGGTTCAATAACTGGGCTTGAGATTGGTCTTCCAAAAAGAACAGAATTGCTTGTTGATTGTGATGGGTCCAACTGCTCTTTCACTAGCTGAGAAAGAGACCTGGTTGCTGGGAAAGGCACCATTTTCCCCCCAAAAAATAATAATAAAAAAATAAAATAATAATAAAAAATAATAATAAAAATAAAATAATAATAAAAAATAAAATAATAATAAAAAATAAAATAATAATTAAAAAATAAAATAATTTTTTAAAAAGCCTGAAGGACTCGTACTGCTCTGGCAGGGGGTGAGAGGAGGCATCTGGTTGAGCTCCTTCCCAACCCAAATGATTCTGCAGAAATGTTCTCAGACTAAACAATTATTAATAGTTTCTGAGAGGGGCTCAAATAAACATCCCTCTCCTGCAGAGATAAGGGGAAAGCTCCATGCAATGGCTTTGAATCTGAGCCTGGGGCTGTTGATGTTAAATAAATGTAAAAGGGCCAGGAGGGTAGGAACCCCTCAGAGGTCACCTCTGCTTATTTGTCTGCTTGCAGCTGGTGTCCCAGTGCTGCTCCTGCAAACCCAGCACCTCTGGTGGAGCAGCAGGCAGCTCCTGGGGAAAGGATCACAAAAGAAAGGGAAGTGAGGGGTGAATGGAGCTTGTGAGTGAAGAAGAAGGAAAATGCAAGAAATTAATTTCTAGGGGGGGAGATCCTGAGGCAGGAGCAGAGCCCCGGAGGCTGGGGTGATTCCACAGCTCAGGAGGGCAGTTTGGAGCAAGGTGCAAGTGCCAGCTGCTTTTTTTCCCCTGCCTTAAAGCAATGATTAATCTGACATTTTCAGCATTTTTTCTTTTTAGCCCTTTCTCAGACTATTTAGAGAAAAGCAGATCTGGGCAGCGATAGCATCAGGCCCTTGGCAAGCTCAGGTTGGTTACAGAGTGTTTGCCAACCCCAACTCCAGAGCCCAGAGCAGCTGTGAGCACCCAGCCAGGGTCCTGCCCACCCAGGATGGGGATTCAGGCTGGGGCTGAGGAGGATGCAGAGCCCATCACCAGTCTTGGAATCACCTTTTTCTGCTCTTTTTTTGTGTCCCACACAGGCTGGTATGTCCGCAGGGTGGTGAACATCTCCTTTGGCCTCCTCATTGCTTATCTCAGCATCCCAGTGATCCTCAACCTCCTCAACTCCAGACAGGTCATGAACACCTCCTTCAACCCCCTCAGGATTGTCAACACCTATGGAGCTTTTGGGAGGTACTTTTTTGGGAGGTATCCTAGGGCTCTGCTCTCCAAGAGGCAGCCTGTGTGCCTGGAAAGCCTGCCAGCTGCCTCTAGGCTTGGGATATCTGCTCTTGGGAGAGAAGGAGAAAAGGAGAAAAGGCTTCTTTATCCTCTGAATTATAATTTCTGAAGTCTCTGTTTACAGGAAAAAAAGAGCAGGTTGTTTTAGGGTTTTTTTTCCCCACTGAAATTACACTGAAATTGGGAATTATAATTTCTGAAATACCTGTTTGTGGGAGAGGAATGAGGGAGCAGGGTTCTTTTCTGCTGAATTATGATTTATTTTCTTTGAGCTCCTTCTACATTATATTGATACATCCATTCATTTTATATATATATATATATATATATATTCATTATATTGATACAGCCAAGGTAATTGCAGGATTAAAATACCCAGAAGAGAATTCACCCAGGGGATGGTCTTCACCCACACCAGCCCACCCTATTTCTGGTGACCTTCTCTTCCCCTGCACCTGTTTGTTCTCCCTCCTGTAAATATTCATGTGAGCCATTGGGTAGCAGGGTTTGGGCAACAAAAGGAAGTGTTTTTTCCAGCCAGTGACTTGAGGAATTCATGGCTACAGGAAACTGTGGAGAAAAAAAATACATAAATGGCCTCAAAAAAGAACAAGGCAGATTGAGAGGACAGCTTTTGGCTGCAAGGTGGGACTAAGCAAAGGAAACATCTCCATTTTAAGTATCTTTGGGTTTTTGGGGGCCAGGACATCAGGCTGAGGTCAGCCATGGTTGGCCTCAATGTAACCATTCCTCTGACTTTTCCAGCTGAGAAAATGCTGGAAAACAGGGTTTCAGGAGAACACCTTCCCCAGGGGCTCCATCAGGGCCAATCTGCTCTGCTGCTCTCTGTCTTTGCCACCCCCTGGCCATGAGGTGTTCCCCAGGGATGGGAGCTCTGGGGTTAGTGGGCTCTGGATGAGGTCCCACAGCAGCAGCCACCAGTAATTAAATAGGTTTATAAAAGGTTGTTGAGAGGACTGGCTGAGTGGATGGTGAAGGGCTCACTGTGATGCTGAGGACACCTGGAGCACATCAAATTAATTTGATGTTCTCCCGACAGCAGAAATTTCTTTGGGAAGAAAGGACCAAAAACCTACAGGATTAAAAGTATCAAAGCTGTGGAAAATGCTCAAGTTTCTTTTTTTTTTTGAGAGAGAGAGAGAGAGAGAGGGAGAAATTACCCCTAAACCTCTTTGAAGGCTGGAGTGGTGAAGCCACGGGAGATTTGTTTTCTTTGGGTTGTTGTTCTTTTTCTTCTTCAGTCTATGGTTTCTGTTTCAACAGTTACCAGAACCTAAAGAGCATGTGATGAAATGCTGCTGTAATATGTTTGTAATTCCAGCCTATGTAAACCAATAAAAAGAGGATTGCAGCTTATAATGAATATACGATTATGTGAAACTTGACATATTTTGAATCACACAGTAGGAACATACTTTTATTAGTAATTTGGTGTCTCTGATTTACAGTGTGTTTCTAACCAGTGGGCAGCTGGCCACGGCTCATAACTCAGCCCTGTGTGTAGTATGGAACTTGGCTGGAGAATCCAGAAATCTCTTAAATGTAGGGAACAATTAGAAGTGGAGATGCAGAGCATTCCTTGGGTTGGGAGCATCTATCACTGGGAACCATCCGGGGGGGGGGGAAGGTGGAGGCTGTGTGTTTCCAAATTTTCAGTGGCTTGAGTTGGAGGAGGAAGGACCAAAGTAGTAAAAAATTAAAAGGGTGTTGGGAGCTGGACAGCTTTGATAGGCAGTTAGGTGTTGGGTATGGAAAACAGCTCTCCAGTGGAGGGGAGCTCACTGGGAAGCTGATGATGGTGCTTTCACACGGGCTGGAGAGGTTCTGGAGTCCTCACCTTGCTGCTGGGAGAGAATCCAAGCAGCCACGGGGCTGCACGTGCCCTGTCCTGAGGCTGAGGTGTTTTTTTACCCAACTTTTGATACCTCAGCTGCCTTGGGGGGGCTTTTTTTTTCGTTTTCCGCTTTTCTTGGCGCGCTTCGCGTTGGCTCGCACCTTGCCTCCTCCTCTTGGTGGGTTACAGCTCCAGGAGAGCTGGGGAGAGAAATATCTGGGTGTGGAGAGATGGTTAATGGTGGCCCAGGAGTCCTGAGGTGCTCCTGGTGGGGCTCATCACCTCCCCAAGGCTCAAGTGACCTGGGCTCCTTGAGAGCTTGTCCTGCCCTTTGCCATGGCCAAGGTGGGAGCTGGAGCTCAGCTTCCTTGTGGCCAGAGGTGCTGCAGGGAGAGCCAGGCTTGGAAAAGGGATTCTGGAGTGATCCCAGCTGGAAGCTGCTCTGCTGATCCCCCAGCTGGAGGTCTCAGGGCCAGAGCTTTGAAACTCAGAGGCTCAGCTGCCTGGGAAATGTCATTGGTGGCCTTGTCATTAGGGCAGCCACACACGTGCCAGTTCCAAGCCTGGGTTTTTGCACAAGGTAAAAACCTGGAGCTGTGTTTTGTGGCCACCTTGCATCTCTGTTTTCTCATCCCGTCAGGAGGTTGTGGTCAGAGAGCTTTTGTATCATGGGAGTCATTGGGGTAACAGAAGTAAAGGTTTGGTTCAGAAGCATGGGAAAAAGAGAGAGGTCGGTGCAGGCTGAAGATGCTCATGTGGGATTTGGGAGACACTTGTTATAGTCTCTAATTATGTTAACTAACAAGTTAACTAACAAGTTTTAGGCTCTGATAGAGAAAGACAGACCCATCACCTTCAGTCATCATCATCTTTTTGGGCCATAGTCCCTCCTGGGACTGGCACCATTGGGATGTGATCAAGGAGAGTGGGATTTTCTCCATGGACTTTGCTGCTGGAGAGAGAAAAACCTCCTGGATGGGCAGGTTCTCTGTAGGATCCATCAGGATCCAGCTGTCCCATGGGGTCGTTGACTCGTGTTGCCCTGTTGACTCTGAGGAATTTAACATTTTACCTGGCTAGAGACAAAAAAACATTTTTGATTGTGTTGTGTCCCACAGCATCACCAAGGAGAGGACAGAAGTTGTCCTTCAGGGGACATCCAGCCTGGATCCCAATGACCCTGCTGCTGTCTGGGAGGAATATGACTTCAAATGCAAGCCTGGGGACTTGAAGAGGAGGCCTTGCTTCATCACCCCCTACCACTACCGCCTGGACTGGCTGATGTGGTTTGCTGCCTTCCAGGTACATTTCCTTGGGTGCCTCTGGACCAGGAAAAACAATTTCTGGGACTTCACAGTGTGAGGGGATGCTTGAAGCCCTGGCTGAGTTAATTATGTTAAAAAAAAAAAAGGTTTTTTAATTTTTGCTGAGTTGAAGACATGGAGGAGGATGGCACCTGCCTGGGGAAGTGGTGGCATCCTCACTGGGTGGGGTTTGGACCCTCCATCCCTCCTGGGGATGTGGGCAATTAATTCAGGGGTGGCCCTGAATTAAAAAAGAGAAGAGGGAGGGAAAAGTTGTAGATCAGTTGCTTTGTATCTTTTTTAACCCATTCTGCAAAACCTCATTTGTGTGAGCCCAAATCTCTCAGGTTCTACAAACCTGAGCCTTTCATTAGGGGATCTGTGGAGGTCCCTTCCAGCCCTTAACTTGCTGTGATTCTGAGGCAAACCCATCTCAGATGGTCACAGGCTTTTCTCTTTTTTTTCCTGCATCCTCTCCTGGTGTATCCTCATCCCTCACTGCTCTTCCCCTTGCCCCAAACTTCTCTCTCTGCTTTTTTTGTGGTATTTTCATTTCGGCGCCTTTTGGATTCCTCAGCCATGACATAACCATCACTGCCTGGCTTTGGGTTTAGATTTACCCTGCTAGTTTTTTTGTGTGCTGGAATTTCATTTAATCTGCATTAGGGCTGCTTATCCCTCAGCAAGCAACCAGGGAAGGTTGGAACTCAAGGCAACAGAGGTGCCCAGCAGCACCCAGAGGTGCAGAGGGTGGGATGGGAGCTCTGGGTTTCAATCTGGTTTGGGATGTGGAGGAAAAATCCAGCTCACCCAAGCAGAAGGGGTTTTAAAGATGAGAGAAAAGCAGTTTGATTCCAGGGCAGGAAAGCTTTAAAATCCAAAGGGGTCTGGGTTTAAAATCCAAGGAGGATGGAGCATAAATCCTGGTGTTGAGGGTCACACCCCAGCACTGGTGCTGAGGATGCATGGAGGGAAGAAGAGGAGGTGACAACACCTCTTGGCATCTGTATTGTGAGTGTTTGATTCACTGAAAGGTTTGGTGCAGAAAGGAAAAAAAAAAGCTGAAAAGCAGGGATGACTCTTGGTAAAAATAAGCAAGAGGTCCAGGCACAGCAGCAGCAACTTCTGATCTGGATGTTTGGGCATGTAAATAACTGCTTAGGTGTGGAAGTAAATCCCATTTGGAGAGGCTGAGTGCTTGATTGAGGTCTGTGAGCTGTGGTTTTGCACCAGCTGTCCCCTGACAAGCTGGCTGTCCCTCTGTCCCCCCATGTGGCTGCAGAAGGCTCCATCCTTTGGGTATTGTTCAGCCTTTGGTTACACAGAGCTGCAGAAAGGAGGAGAAACCAGGAGCCAAAACCCCAGAAGACATTTGTGATTCCAGGCAAGTTTTGCAAACCCTGTACAGTAGTTTATGGAGTCCATAAAACCAAGTTACTTCAACCTCTGGATTAGATTTAATTTGTTTTTTAAAGTTCTGGATATATATATTTTTTATTTTTTTTTTTTTTTGTGCTGCTGCTCACCCCATCACCCAGTGGGCACGGGGATGGTTTAGCAGCTTGGTGGTGGTGAGGAGGGATGGAGCTGACACATCCAGCTTTGACAGGCTGCCAAAAATCCAGGAAGAAGAGATTTACCAACCCTTTGTGCTGCTTGGGACAGGGTCCTCTTTGCACCTCATCACTGCTTGACCTATGATACCTTCCTCTGCTCTGAAACCTCCCTCTGGCTGGAGCTGCAGGATGGGCCTGGGAAAGACAAACTGTGGGAGCCACCAGCACCTCTCTGGCTGGGAATGGGATGCTGCTCTACCTTGGAGTTGCAATTTCTTAGTTTGTTGCCTCTTAATTACCCTTCTGTAGCCCCATAATTATACGTAAGGCAACACAGCGTTATTTGCCAGGAAACAATTTCCATGCAGCTAATTTTATTCTTTATGTGTCTTTTCACTTGTTTTCTAAATCCCTTCTTTGTTTTGTACATCCTGACAAGCCCGAGGGTGCTGGAGCTCTGAACTGAAGCCCTTCCTTTAGTTCTGGTGGGGACATAACCTGTCCAGAAATGTCCGTGCTGCTGCTTCTCATCTGCAGAAGAGGAGAAGCTGCCACAAAGCAGCAGCAGCCTGGGGAAATCTGGGTGAACCTTCCCAGGAATTCCTCAGCAGCCACCTGGGATGGGTCCCCCTTGGCTGCCTGATCCCCTGGCCACCTCTGTTCAACGTGGGCTGGGGTGGCCTCCACACAAATCATGTCTCTTGGCAGGAGCTGAGGTTCAGGTTGCTCTGGATCACTCCAGCAGAGTGATTTTAAATCAAGGTCTGACATGGATGTTTTTAAAAGGAGCTGCTGCCCATTGGAAGGAACAGCATGGTGTGCTCTTTGCTCTTGCAGATGCCACCAAGCCAGGAGGAGAGCAGAGGACAAGGTCTAAAAGCAGTGTTGCTGGGTTTGGGACATGATGCAGGATGCTGGGATGGGATGGGGCAAAAGCATCATCCTCCAGAGAAGCTTCTTGGGCATCACAAGATGAGCAGAGGTCTGGAAAGGCATTGTCAGAAGGCAAACAGGATGAGCCTGGGGTTTGGTTGATGGTGTCATCCTCCTGCTACCCTCAGCCAAGCACCCAGTTGGGAAAGATGCAGCAGAGGGACCCAGAGAAGAGGTGCAGAAACCTCCTGTGGCAGCAGAATGAACAGATCTGCAGGAACATCCCAATGTCAAAAGAAGTTTGGGATGGGTGCAAGCCTACTGCAAAGGGACAGCAAGCTGTGTCCCCATGGAGAAGGGAGGAAAGAGTGGATGGAGTGGCAGAATGATTTAATCTTAGGAAAATTCAGCTTCAGAGCTAGGAAAAGCTTTGACCTCTTGACACCTGATTGCATCAGTGCAACGTGGTCCTGTTGGTGCAGGAGCTGGAGACACATCATTAAAGCTTTGCCTGTCCTCCAGGTGCTGGTGGGAATGTTCCTATAATTCTCTGGACTTCTCCTTCCTGGTGGGCACTTGCAGAAGCCCATCCACCACAACCCAGAGCTGAGCTGTGCTCAGAAAGTGTTACTGGCAGGTTTTTTGGCAGGCTGTGGCTGAAGGCAGCATCGTTAATAAACAGGAACCAGAAACCAAAATACTGCTCATAGTTTTGGGGCTTTGAGTTGGTCCCTTTTCCTGGTAGTGGGATGCCTTGGACTTTGCAAAAGCTGCTTGTTTATCATCCCAAAGGTTTTTTCTTCACCAGTGGGCAGCAGTGGAAAGCCTGCAGTGCTCTGGATAAAGAAAAATCAAAGGGAAGGCTTTTCCCCTCCTTATAATGGCATGCAGGTTATTTATTCTGCTCAGGGACTGCCTCTGGCCAAGGAGAGGGCACTCTTGGTGCTTACCAAATAATAACTGCTCAAAGAAATACCAAAGCTAATGCCCTCTTCATATTATTTTTGAAAGCCCATTATCTCTCTGTCTTGTACCTTGAAGCTGCTCCAAGAGGTCAGGATGGGCAGAGAAGCAGCTCAGACTGGTGCTGAGCATGGCCATGCAGGGTGTGTGTCCCAGCTAAGGCTTGGAAGTTGATCTCTAAACTTCAGCTGCTTCCCTAAGAGAAGGAAAAAACTTCAGGAGCAGTGGGGTTGATGCTCAGAGGATCTCCCCTGGGTGGTACCAGGGAGCTGTGATGGAACCTCTGTGCTGTCACCCACCAACTGGAGGGCCTGAGTGAAAAAAAAATTACTCTGCTTAGGGAGAAGGCAGAGGAATGGTTTTGTAAAATGTTTTATTCAAGCCTCTGTTATCTCTGTTATTCCAAACACAAAGTGCTCACAGGGAAATGGAACTTGCTGCTGCCAGGCAGCAGGATGGAGGAGGAGAAGGAGAAGGAGGAGGAGGAGAAGGAGCAGGAGGAGGAGGTGGAGATGGAGAAGGAGAAGGAGAAGGAAGAGGAGAAGGAGCAGGAGGAGGGGGAGGAGGAGGCAGAAGAGGAAGAGGAGGAGGAGGTGGAGGAGGAAAAGGAGAAGAAGGAGGAAGAGGAGGAGGAGGTGTTATGTGTAACCTGGTAAAACTGATTGGCAGTTTTCTCCTGTTTTTTGCTGGCAAAAGCAGCTCCTGGCTGATCCCACCCATCACAGTGCTGGGGGCTTGGGTCCTGGGCAGGGGACCTGTCACCTTCCATCCCTGGGCTGTGACACTTCCCTGAACACAGCCCAGATTTCCTGGACTCTCTGTTTGGGTTTGGGTTTTGGTTTTTGCCTCCCTTTGCCACCAGAATGAGTTAAGCAGGGGGTGGTCAGGGCAGCTCAGCTCCATCAGGCTCCCAAAGCTTTGGTGCTGGAAGCAGGGGGGGAAGGGTGAGGGGGCTGCACGGGGTGGAAATTTCTCACCACAGCCTTTGCTGGGGCCAGACGTGTTGTAAATTTTACAAGAAAAACACTTTACAAACCAGAAGTCCCACTCTGGTGCACATGGAGCTGCTAATGAACAATTTGGAGACTGTGTGAGCTCCAGAGCTGATGCCACCACTGCACAGCCCCGTGGTTTGGAATCAGGGCTTGGGAAGTTTTGGGATCCTCCATAAAGCTCTGGCTTCTGGAGCCTGGGAGTTTTTCTCTTCTCCTCCACCTTCTCTCCAGCTTCCACATGGGAACCCTCACACCTCCCAGCTCCTCCAGAAATAGTGCTTAAAATCAGGCAGAGCCCTTTCAAAAGGGAGGTGCAGGATGCTGGAGGTCTGACTGGGGATCTTTGATCACCTCCAACTTCTGTCCCACTTCTCAGGTGGTCCCAGGCTGCACCCACCCTCCCAAAGCCCAGCTTGAGCTGAGCACCTCAGGCATGGCCAGGGGGTACAGAGTGGTTTGGAGTATCTGGGGATGAGTTGCCCCATGAAGTGATGTGGTTGAGCCTCTGGGGATGCTGCCAGCTCCTCCTGCCAGCCCTGGAAGGGTTAGGGTGAGACTTGCAAGGTTTGGGGTTAACATCCCAAGTGATGCCAAGCTCCTTGCTCCATCCCACTGGGGCCATGGGGACCTGGATGCCTGCTTGGGAGCCACCAGCACCTCCTCTGTGCTGGGAAGGGGACTGGGAGAGAGGAGACAGCGTGGGTGCTGGTGCAGGAGGGTGTCCCAGGGTTAACCAGGGCTCTGGGATGAGCAGAGCATGAGATGTGGCTGGCAGGGGACCCAGCCTTGACTCCACCACCCACCCATCCATGCAGCTGATGGGAGGGGGAGGCAGCCAGAAGCAGGTGGATGGGGAGGGCAAATATTCAGAGAAAATCCTTGACTTCAATATGTGGGGGTTTCCCCTAACTTGCAGGCAGCAAGGGTCAGAAACCCTACGAGGCAGAGCTGCCTTTCCACCTCCTTTTGCTGTTTCCCAGCTCTCCTTTGCTTCCCTTGGCAACAGAAATAACAAACTTTACCATCAGGACAGATTTCAGAGGAAACTTTGCCTTGGTGGCTCTGCAGGGTCCTGCAGGTACAGCCCTGGGTTTTGCTTTCCCACAGTGTCCCCTACTGCTTGCATTCAAAAATCCATTTAGGTGCAGATTACAACAAGGAGGGAGGAAAAAAAAATAATAAATAAAATCTCAATGGAAGCAGAAGGCAAAGAACAGCAGCAGCAGGGAAAATGCTTTTCACAGAGCAAGAATTCCCTGTGAAGAGCATGAGATGTGTGAGGCAGCTTGGGCAGAGCTGAGCTGCTCCTTTTGGGGGCAGATTGGGATAATTTGGGGCTCAGTGCAGGTGTGGGGTATGGAGAAGAGGATTAAAGGAAATAAAGAGGCTGCAAGAGAAAAGAATCAGAAAGAGAAAAATCTTTTTTTTTTCCCTGTGACAACACAACCTATTTTAAAGTGATGGATGGTCATTGCAAAAAATACCCTTACCATTCCTCTGTGGAACTTCTGCTAAAAGAAATTACTTGGAGCAATTACAGGACCTCAAGGTGTTTGATCCCACAGGATCTGTTTTCTTGCAACGTGAGAAAATCCATCATTTGCTACCTGAATTGTTGTATTTTTCCCCCCCCCAGAGACCTGGCAGAAGGAAAAAGCTCTCCCTGGCAAGCTCAGCAGGACCTAAACTTTGTGTTTCTTCTTTCCTCCCCCAGACCTACGAGCAGAATGAATGGATAATCCACCTGGCTGGGAAACTGCTGGCCCAGGAAGAGGAAATTTTATCTTTGATGGCAACAAACCCATTTGCAGGCAGAGCACCTCCACGGTGAGCCTGGGATTTTCCTAAGGGAGTTGGAAGTATCTGGGAAGAGAGTTGGGCTCCCTGTTGTTCCTCTCCTGGATGTGCACACCTGGTTTCTCTTGATGGGTTGGGTTTGTTGGTGGTGGGCTTTAAAGGGGGTGGGTTTGACATGGGGACATCTCTGTGTCACCTTTCAGGGGGCCTGTGAGCAAGATGGGGACAAACTTCTTAGCAGGGGTGGCAAGAGGGGTGATGGGTTTAGATTCAAAGGGGAGATTTAGATGAAATATAAGGAAGAATTTTTTTATGCTGGGATGATGGTTCTAAATTCAAAGGGGAGATTTAGATGAAATATAAAGAAGGAATTTTTTAAGCTGAGGGGGCTGAAACTCTGCCCCAGGTTGCCCAGAGTGGCTCCATCACTGGAAATATTCAAGGTGAGGCTTGAAGGGGCTCTGAGCAACCTGCTCTACTTGAAGATGACCTTTAAATGTCCCTTCCAACCCAACCCAATCTATGAGTCTTTGTTTCTCTGAAGAGCTCTCAGCACCTTCAGACCTTCCTCTTGGGGACCTTCTGGTTGGAGCTGTTCCCAGGTCTTGGTGTTGCTTCTCTTGGCCACCCTGGGGACTGCTCAAGTGCTTTCCTGCCTGTCCACGTTAGATTTTTTGCCATGGTCTCTTTGTGAGCTTGGATCCAAAGCCCCATTTCTCCCGACCTGCTGAGGTTATTTCAAAGACAAAAAAAAAAAAAACAAAAAAAAAACCATCCTCCAAAAATGATTGGTTTTGTGGACACTTGTCTTGGAAGTGTTTGTGTTTTCAGTGGAGTGACAAAACAAACAGCAGCCATGGAAAGGCTCAGATGACAACCCTGAGGTTTTCTACAAAAGGAGATTTTTTTTTTATTATTATTTTTTTTTTTGCTTCACAGAAGTGGCTGGTTTGTTGCTGAAGTTATTTTTATCTGAGAAAACATTGGAAGGGGATTTTTGGATCGACTGGAGTAATATTATGCTCCTGCTAATATTTTCAGTTTGAGGCTCTCAGGATGCACTGCAAACAAGGAGGAAGGTTCAGAGCACTGGGGGAAGTGAACTTCCTCTTGAACCCAGCTGATATTTTGCAGCTTTAGCTCAGTGCATCTCCCAAACCTTCTAAGGAGAGATCCCTTTCCCAGCTCAGACCTTAAGAGCTTCCACCTCTTCCCAAACTGCTTCCTCTGAGGTGGTTTGCATGTCCCAGGATGGGATAAATGTAGAAATCTCAGATGATTGGGGTTCCTCAGACATCCAACCTGTTTCCTAGCATGCAGGCACCTTACCAGAGTGGTAGTAAAAGCTGATGGGATGTAACCCCTCAAGGACAGGAGCCAAGACCACTGTAAGAAGTTGTTTGGGTTTTTTTTTGCACATCTTCTCATTTCAGAACCCATTTTCCTGTTGGTGCAGCACATTGGAGGCTCTGGGGAGGATCAGAGCTGTAGCCCAGAGCCTCCTGGTCTCCCCAGGGTTCCCACAAGGGTTCCACCTCTTCCCAAACTGCTTCCTCTGAGGTGGTTTGCATGTCCCAGGATGGGATAAATGTAGGAATCTCAGATGCTTGGGGTTCCTCAAGCATCCAACCTGTTTCCTAGCATGCAGGCACCTTACCAGAGGGGTGGCACAAGCTGATGGGATGTGACCCTTCCAAAGAGAGGAGCCAAGACCACTGTAAGAAGTTGTTTGGGTTTTTTTTTTGCCCATCTTCTCATTTCAGAACCCATTTTCCTGTTGGTGCAGCACATTGGAGGCTCTGGGGAGGATCAGAGTTGCAGCCCAGAGCCTCCTGGTCTCCCCAGGGTTCCCACAAGGGTTCCACCTCTTCCCAAACTGCTTCCTCTGAGGTGGTTTGCATGTCCCAGGATGGGATAAATGTAGAAATCTCAGATGGTTGAGGTTCCTCAGGCATCCAATCTGTTTCCAAGCATGCAGGCACCTTACCAGAGTGGTAGTAAAAGCTGATGGGATGTAACCCTTCCAAAGAGAGGAGCCAAGACCACTGTAAGAAGTTATTTGGGGTTTTTTTTGCACATCTTCTCATTTCAGAACCCATTTTCCTGTTGGTGCAGCACACTGGAGGCTCTGGGGAGGATCAGACTTGCAGCCCAGAGCCTCCTGGTCTCCCCAGGGTTCCCACAAGGGTTCCACCTCTTCCCAAACTGCTTCCTCTGAGGTGGTTTGCATGTCCCAGGATGGGATAAATGTAGAATCTCAGATGGTTGAGGTTCCTCAGACATCCAACCTGTTTCCTAGCATGCAGGCACCTTACCAGAGTGGTAGTAAAAGCTGATGGGATGTAACCCCTCAAGGACAGAAGCCAAGACCACTGTAAGAAGTTGTTTGGGGTTTTTTTGCACATCTTCTCACTTCAGAACCCATTTTCCTGTTGGTGCAGCACACTGGAGGCTCTGGGGAGGATCAGAGCTGTAGCCCAGAGTCTCCCCAGGGTTGCCACAAGTGATGGTTTCTGGCTCAGGGCTCCTTAGAGGATGCTGGATCCTTAGAGGATGCAGTTTGCTGGGTTCCAGGAGCAGTGGGTCTGGCATACACAAATCCTGGCACCTTGGTTCTGGTCCAGGGGGGTTCTGGGGAACCTCTGGGAATTATTTGTACAAAAGCCACTCGTGGCTGGGCCAGCTCAGCCTCTGCCACAGGCAGATAGAGCTCTAATCATGTTGATGGAGGGGTTTGAGCTGTGCTGGGGTTGCCTTTCCTTGGTGTCACTGAGAGGAGCAGGTGATCCAATCTTTGCTGGATTTTTGTATCATAGAATCATAGCAAGTTAGGGGTTGGAAGGGAGCTCAAAAGATCACCTGGGCCAACCCCCCAAACTGTAGAATAAGGATTGCAAAATGTGCAGAGGAACACAAGCAGGTCCAGTAAGTAGTTGCAGGGCAGTGTGGATGAGGTCTTGTTGAACAGGGTCTTGATTCCTGCATTGCCTTGGGCTGACCAAAGCCCAGCCTCTGTTTTCAGTCCTCAGCAGCTGATTTATGGGAGGGAAAGATGAGGATCCAGCTCTGGGTTTGTGTGTCCTTTGCTCTGGCCTTCGCTTGGCTTTAGGAGTTTTTCCTGGGTCTGGTGTGATTTTGGGGTGGAGTAAAATAAAAAGAACAATTTGCAAACTCTCAGGTTTGGCTCAGACCAAAACCCAGCACCCTGTTTCATTCTGGGTCCTGGGTTCTGGCTCACATTGCAGGTTTTAGCACCCCAAATTCAAGCATCTGGGACAGGGGCACCATCAGGATGCTCAGCCAGGTGAGGGCTGAGCCCCTGCACTTGGCTGTCACACCAATTCCTGTTGCTCTTTACATTTCTTTGGTTATCCCTTGCTTGCTGTTGGGATTTTTCCTGTGTAAAAAACCCAAAGTTACCATTTGCCTTTGTTTATTTTGGAGGTTTTGTGCCCCATCCCAATTCCACTGGGTTTGCACGGGCACAGCAGCTCCATCAGATGCTTCCCCCCAGTGTCACTTCTCCTCAGACAGGCTCATCAGCTCAGTTTTAGGTTGCTTTTTTTTCCCCTTTTCCCTTTTAAATTTCAAAATCCCCATTTCTTTCAGCTTTAAACATCCCCTTGCTGCAGGTTGAAGGTTATCGTTTCCTTATAGCTGTGAGCAAAAGCCTTAAATTTAAGCCTCGGGGAGCTAGATTCAGATTAAAAAATTTTAAAATAAAAAAAAATAGTAATTCAGGGTGCCTGTGGCTTAGATAGTTCCTGAAGAGCATCCCTACCCCCTCAGCCACGAGCCTGGGGATGCTGCAAACCTTTGCTCCCACCTCCCACCGTGGCTCAGCTCCCCTTGGTGGAAAAAAAGCTCATTTTCCAACCATCTTTCCCCCCCCTTTCCTTCCACTCTGAAGGGAATTTTGAGACTTAATTATTTTCATTCCCTGCTAGACTAAATAATTAGGGGAAGGGGCTGTTTTCCATAAGAGCATTACGTGCCCCTGCTCCATGGAGTTTGTTCTGTTAATGGAAACTCTACACCTTCAATAGCCAAGGGACTCTCAGAATGAGTTAATGCCTTCAAAATGAAATTTCTGAGACCCAAGTTTTGTAGGTTCCTTTACAGCTCCAGAAATTATAGTATTTTCTCAAGTGTGATAAACTTCAAATGAGAAACAGGTGAGTGATTAAAAAAAATGAGGGTATTGTTGAGCACCCAGCCCAGCTGAGGGTGAAGCTTTTACTTCAAGAGCAGGGATTGGGGGGGGGGATGGAGATTTAGAAAATATCCTGGTGCACTGGATAGTTCCTAAAACCCCAGCCCTCATAAATCTGAATGGTAGGGCTTTGGCTGAGAAATTAGTTAAGTGTTTAACACACAGTCATGGAAACAGACTGCAAACAATGAAAGAAAACAAAAATCAGATTTTCCGACCTAAGGAGGGGGATAAAAAAAAGAACAAAACCAACGTGGTTTTTTTGTTTTTTTTTTTTTAGTTTTCAACCTGAAGTGTTGGGTGTCTCTGATATTAAATCATGTTCACTCGTGGGGTTTTATTCCAATTATAGTAGCACTTTGTTGTAAAAGCCCCAGCAATGGAGCTGAGGACCTGGATTTGGAGCTGTGATGTTATTTATGGAGGAAGCACTTCCCCCTTTGATGGGACCTGGCTGCAGGCAAGCCAGGTACACCCAGTGCTTGGTGTTCTTTTTATTATTCTTCTATTGCCTATTTATTTCCCATTTGTGTCTCAGCTACTGGGCTTCAGACCTGAGGGGGCTTGGCTTGGATTTTCAGGCTGTGGGATCACCCTGGGCTCAGGTGGGACCCGTGGAGTCCTATGGACCAAGCACAAAGTCCTCAGGGTATAGAACCCATTTGGGGGGCTGCTCCCTTGGACCCCCACCCCCCAGGATAGGTCAAGGTAATTCTGTTGCTATTGAGAGGGATGTTGGGAGGCAGCTGAGAGGATGGATTATTGGAAAAGATGGGGATGGAGGTGGGAATGGCATCTGTGGTCTCTGCAGCAGGCTGGGGAGGAGGTGGGAGTAGTGCTCATGGGCATGGGATGCTCCATGGGGATGCAGGTCCTTCAGGGGTTGGGAGTGATGTGCATCCACAGGCTCCCCAGAGCCTCTCTGGTGTCTTCTGCACAGAGAAATAAAATTTTTTGTATGGTTTTCCCACTGAAAAGTGGCTTTGCCAGCAAAGGAACTGGCCTGGGAAGCACCAGGGTTTTGCTCCCTGGGTTTTGCCACTGTGAAATATTTTATTTGTTTCTTCTTTCCTTCATGCACTGTCAGTTAAAACCAAATAATCTTGAATTGCTCATCCCCAGTGCAATGTCTGAAATTATTAGAAGCAAATCATTCCTGTGGCCTGAATGGAAGTTGAAGGGATTTTTCTTTTGCTTAAAACACCCTCAGGGTCTCCACATTAGGGAGGGCAGAGCTCAGGATTTTCTCCCAGGCTGGGAAATTGGGTTTCCAGGATTTTCTCCCAGGTTGGGAAACTGGGTTTCCAGCCACCTCTGGGTGACAGCTGAGCCATGGGGCAGCTTCACCATGGCCAGGCCTGGATTTCATGTCCTGTGGAGGAGTTTTCCTTGGCAAGGGCAGGTCCTGCCTTGGCTCTCTTGGCTCATCACACCTCCAAACACCAAACTGAACCCCCCTGCCTGGTTCTGTCCACACCAAAATTAATCCCAAGCAGTTCTGGGAGCCTCAGGAGAGCCAGGATTCCTTCTCCCAAGTTTAATTTGCTCTCATTCAGCCTCTGAACCTCCCTTTCTAACCTATCCACAGGGCAATAAACCCACTCCCCCAGCCCTAAAGAGAGTTTTGAGGATGCTCTGGTTCTGCAGGGCAGGAGCCTTGGAGAAAGAGAGGTCAGAAGCATGGAAAAACAACCCATAAAACTGCCCCTGTTCTGCACTCTTGGGCCAAGATGAATTTATGATCCTGCCTGCTAACAGGGCTGGAATAAGCAAGCAAGCTGATGATGGAGGCTCTGTGACTGCAATGAATTTGTACTTTCCACTGCCCCTTGCTCCCTGATTTACAATGGAGCAGGGAACCACGAGATGAAAATAAAACAAAAAAAAAAAAAAAAAAAACCCAAAACAAAAAACCCCAACCCAAAACCAAACATAAAAAAAAAAAACCCCACCCCACCAAATCAAAAAGTCTCCCCATGTTTTGGTTTCTTGCTCCCCTCTCCCACCTTGCCTTGCCCTGTCAGGCCATTAATTCTAACCCAAAACCACCAGCTCTTTTTTTTTTTTTTTCCCCTGGAAGATTTCCCTCAGCTGTTGCAGGGAGACAGCTGCACCCTCTGGAACTCATTACAGCTGTCTGGGAGATTTAGCCCTCCATCCCAACAACTCCAGTATTGCTGCTAATTTTTAACACATCCAGTTGGAAGATGTCATAACAGGCTGATATATGATCAAATCTTAAAAGTGCTACAGCACAGCTGCTACTGGGCATCTGGCAAGGTGAATATATTGATTTTTTTTAAATAATGCTTATTATTTTTAGCCTTTCTGCCTACCCTGAGGCTGTCTGTAGCTTTGTCTGGTTCGGGTGGTGATGGGGAGAGGGTGTTTGCTCCCAAGGGGTGGGTCTGGTGGGTCCTTCAGGGTGGCTTGGTGGTCTTCCCTCTTCCATTTGGGATCAGAACCATCACTCTGCCAAGTGAAGGTTCCCTCCTTCTCCCAGACAGCATCACTGGGCTTGGGAGAAGCTGCCAAGGGGACCCTTCTGTCCCTTGTCCTGTCCCTTGTCCTCTATTGCTGTGTTAGCAGAGAGGGTTTTCCATCTCCTGGAGGGAGAAGGTTTTGAAATATTGATTTTTAAAAATTTTATTTTAAAAAATTGATTTTAAATCTTGATTTTTAAAAAATATATTGATTTTTTTAAATCATGCTTATTATTTTTAGCCTTTCTGCCCACCCTGAGGCTGTCTGTAGCTTTGCCTGGTTCGGGTGGTGATGGGCAGTGGGTGTTTGCTCCCAAGGGGTGGGTCTGGTGGGTCCTTCAGGGTGGCTTGGTGGTCTTCCCTCTTCCATGTGGGACCAGAACCATCACTCTGCCCAGTGATGTTCCCTTTTCCTCCCAGACAGCACCACTGGGCTTGGGAGAAGCTGCCAAAGGGGACCCTTCTGTCCCTTGTCCTTCTGTCCCTTGTCCTCCATCGATGCTGTTGGAGCAGAGAGGGTTTTCCATCTCCTGGAGGGAGAAGGTTTTGAAAAATTGATTTTTAAAAATTTTATTTTAAAACATTGATTTTAAATATTGATTTTTAAAAAATATATTGATTTTTTTAAATCATGCTTATTATTTTTAGCCTTTCTGCCCACCCTGAGGCTGTCTGTAGCTTTGTCTGGCTCGGGTGGTGATGGGGAGAGGGTGTTTGCTCCCAAGGGGTGGGTCTGGTGGGTCCTTCAGGGTGGCTTGGTGGTCTTCCCTCTTCCATGTGGGATCAGAACCATCACTCTGCCCAGTGATGTTCCCTTTTCCTCCCAGACAGCACCATTGGGCTTGGGAGAAGCTGCCAAAGGGACCCTTCTGTCCCTTGTCCTTCTGTCCCTTGTCCTCTATTGCTGCTGTTGGCAGAGTGGGTTTTCCATCTCCTGGAAGGAGAAGGTTTTGAAACACTGATTTTTTTTAAATTGATTTTAAAAAATTAATTTTAAATATTAATTTAAAAAATATACATTGATTTTTTTTAAAATCATGCTTATTATTTTTAGCCTTTCTGCCCACCCTGAGGCTGTCTGTAGCTTTGCCTGGTTCGGGTGGTGATGAGGAGAGGGTGTTTGCTCCCAAGGGGTGGGTCTGGTGGGTCCTTCAGGGTGGCTTGGTGGTCTTCCCTCTTCCATTTGGGACCAGAACCATCACTCTGCCAAGTGAAGGTTCCCTCCTTCTCCCAGACAGCACCACTGGGCTTGGGAGAAGCTGCCAAGGGGACCCTTCTGTCCCTTGTCCTGTCCCTTGTCCTCTATTGCTGTGTTAGCAGAGAGGGTTTTCTATCTCCTGGAGGGAGAAGGTTTTAAAATATTGATTTAAAAATTTTTGATTTTAAAAAATTGATTTAAAATACTGATTTTTTAAAAAATATATTGATTTTTTTAAAATCATGCTTATTATTTTTAGCCTTTCTGCCCACCCTGAGGCTGTCTGTAGCTTTGCCTGGTTCAGGTGGTGATGGGGAGAGGGTGTTTGCTCCCAAGGGGTGGGTCTGGTGGGTCCTTCAGGGTGGCTTGGTGGTCTTCCCTCTTCCATTTGGGACCAGAACCATCACTCTGCCAAGTGATGTTCCCTTTTCCTCCCAGACAGCACCATTGGGCTTGGGAGAAGCTGCCAAGGGGACCCTTCTGTCCCTTGTCCTCCATCGATGCTGTTGGAGCAGAGAGGGTTTTCCATCTCCTGGAGGGAGAAGGTTTTAAAATATTGATTTAAAAATTTTTGATTTTAAAAAATTGATTTTAAATATTGATTTTTAAAAAATATATTGTTTTTTTTAAATCATGCTTATTATTTTTAGCCTTTCTGCCCACCCTGAGGCTGTCTGTAGCTTTGCCTGGTTCGGGTGGTGATGAGGAGAGGGTGTTTGCTCCCAAGGGGTGGGTCTGGTGGGTCCTTCAGGGTGGCTTGGTGGTTCTCCCTCTTCCATGTGGGATCAGAACCATCACTCTGCCCAGTGATGTTCCCTTTTCCTCCCAGACAGCACCATTGGGCTTGGGAGAAGCTGCCAAAGGAACCCTTCTGTCCCTTGTCCTCCATTCCTGCTGTTGGCAGAGTGGGTTTTCCATCTCCTGGAGGGAGAAGGTTTTGAAATACTGATTTTTTTAAAATTGATTTTTAAAAATTGATTTAAAATATTAATTTAAAAAATATATATTGATTTTTTTTTTAAATCATGCTTATTATTTTTAGCCTTTCTGCCCACCCTGAGGCTGTCTGTAGCTTTGTCTGGTTCGGGTGGTGATGGGCAGAGGGTGTTTGCTCCCAAGGGATGGGTCTGCTGGGTCCTTCAGGGTGGCTTGGTGGTCTTCCCTCTTCCATTTGGGACCAGAACCATCACTCTGCCCAGTGATGTTCCCTTTTCCTCCCAGACAGCACCATTGGGCTTGGGAGAAGCTGCCAAAGGGACCCTTCTGTCCCTTGTCCTTCTGTCCCTTGTCCTCTATTGCTGCTGTTAGCAGAGTGGGTTTTCCATCTCCTGGAGGGAGAAGGTTTTAAAATATTGATTTTTTTTAAATTGATTTTAAAAAATTAATTTTAAATATTAATTTAAAAAATATACATTGATTTTTTTTTAAAATCATGCTTATTATTTTTAGCCTTTCTGCCCACCCTGAGGCTGTCTGTAGCTTTGTCTGGTTTGGGTGGTGATGAGGAGAGGGTGTTTGCTCCCAAGGGATGGGTCTGGTGGGTCCTTCAGGGTGGCTTGGTGGTTCTCCCTCTTCCATTTGAGACCAGAACCATCACTCTGCCAAGTGAAGGTTCCCTCCTTCACCCAGACAGCACCACTGGGCTTGGGAGAAGCTGCCAAAGGGACCCTTCTGTCCCTTGTCCTGTCCCTTGTCCTCTATTGCTGTGTTAGCAGAGAGGGTTTTCCATCTCCTGGAGGGAGAAGGTTTTAAAATATTGATTTAAAAATTTTTTATTTTAAAAAATTGATTTTAAATCTTGATTTTTAAAAAATATATTGATTTTTTTTAAATCATGCTTATTATTTTTAGCCTTTCTGCCCACCCTGAGGCTGTCTGTAGCTTTGTCTGGCTCGGGTGGTGATGGGGAGAGGGTGTTTGCTCCCAAGGGGTGGGTCTGGTGGGTCCTTCAGGGTGGCTTGGTGGTCTTCCCTCTTCCATGTGGGATCAGAACCATCACTCTGCCCAGTGATGTTCCCTTTTCCTCCCAGACAGCACCACTGGGCTTGGGAGAAGCTGCCAAAGGGACCCTCCTGTCCCTTGTCCTGTCCCTTGTCCTCTATTGCTGTGTTAGCAGAGAGGGTTTTCCATCTCCTGGAGGGAGAAGGTTTTGAAATACTGATTTTAAAAATTTTAATTTAAAAAAATTGATTTAAAATATTGATTTTTAAAAAATATATTGTTTTTTTTAAATCATGCTTATTATTTTTAGCCTTTCTGCCCACCCTGAGGCTGTCTGTAGCTTTGCCTGGTTCAGGTGGTGATGGGGAGAGAGTGTTTGCTCCCAAGGGGTGGGTCTGGTGGGTCCTTCAGGGTGGCTTGGTGGTTCTCCCTCTTCCATTTGGGACCAGAACCATCACTCTGCCCAGTGATGTTCCCTTTTCCTCCCAGACAGCACCATTGGGCTTGGGAGAAGCTGCCAAAGGAACCCTTCTGTCCCTTGTCCTTCTGTCCCTTGTCCTCTATTGCTGCTGTTAGCAGAGTGGGTTTTCCATCTCCTGGAGGGAGAAGGTTTTAAAATATTGATTTTTTTTAAATTGATTTTAAAAAATTAATTTTAAATATTAATTTAAAAAATATACATTGATTTTTTTTAAAATCATGCTTATTATTTTTAGCCTTTCTGCCCACCCTGAGGCTGTCTGTAGCTTTGCCTGGTTCGGGTGGTGATGAGGAGAGGGTGTTTGCTCCCAAGGGATGGGTCTGGTGGGTCCTTCAGGGTGGCTTGGTGGTTCTCCCTCTTCCATTTGGGACCAGAACCATCACTCTGCCAAGTGAAGGTTCCCTCCTTCACCCAGACAGCACCACTGGACTTGGGAGAAGCTGCCAAAGGGACCCTTCTGTCCCTTGTCCTGTCCCTTGTCCTCTATTGCTGTGTTAGCAGAGAGGGTTTTCCATCTCCTGGAGGGAGAAGGTTTTAAAATATTGATTTAAAAATTTTTTATTTTAAAAAATTGATTTTAAATCTTGATTTTTAAAAAATATATTGATTTTTTTTAAATCATGCTTATTATTTTTAGCCTTTCTGCCCACCCTGAGGCTGTCTGTAGCTTTGCCTGGTTCGGGTGGTGATGAGGAGAGGGTGTTTGCTCCTAAGGGATGGGTCTGGTGGGTCCTTCAGGGTGGCTTGGTTGTTCTCCCTCTTCCATTTGGGACCAGAACCATCACTCTGCCCAGTGATGTTCCCTTTTCCTCCCAGACAGCACCATTGGGCTTGGGAGAAGCTGCCAAAGGAACCCTTCTGTCCCTTGTCCTCTATTGCTGCTGTTGGCAGAGTGGGTTTTCCATCTCCTGGAGGGAGAAGGTTTTAAAATATTGATTTTTTTTTAATTGATTTTAAAAAATTAATTTTAAATATTAATTTAAAAAATATACATTGATTTTTTTTAAAATCATGCTTATTATTTTTAGCCTTTCTGCCCACCCTGAGGCTGTCTGTAGCTTTGCCTGGTTCGGGTGGTGATGAGGAGAGGGTGTTTGCTCCCAAGGGATGGGTCTGGTGGGTCCTTCAGGGTGGCTTGGTGGTCTTCCCTCTTCCATTTGAGACCAGAACCATCACTCTGCCAAGTGAAGGTTCCCTTTTCCTCCCAGACAGCACCATTGGGCTTGGGAGAAGCTGCAAGGGGACCCTTCTGTCCCTTGTCCTGTCCCTTGTCCTCTATTGCTGTGTTAGCAGAGAGGGTTTTCCATCTCCTGGAGGGAGAAGGTTTTAAAATATTGCTTTTAAAAATTGATTTTAAAAAATTGATTTTAAATATTGATTTTTAAAAGATACATTGATTTTTTTTAAATCATGCTTATTATTTTTAGCCTTTCTGCCCACCCTGAGGCTGTAGCTTTGTCTGGCTCGGGTGGTGATGGGGAGAGGGTGTTTGCTCCCAAGGGATGGGTCTGGTGGGTCCTTCAGGGTGGCTTGGTGGTCTTCCCTCTTCCATGTGGGATCAGAACCATCACTCTGCCCAGTGATGTTCCCTTTTCCTCCCAGACAGCACCATTGGGCTTGGGAGAAGCTGCCGAAGGGACCCTTCTGTCCCTTGTCCTTCTGTCCCTTGTCCTCTATTGCTGCTGTTGGCAGAGTGGGTTTTCCATCTCCTGGAGGGAGAAGGTTTTGAAATACTGATTTTTTTTAAATTGATTTTAAAAAATTGATTTAAAATATTAATTTAAAAAATATATATTGATTTTTTTTTAAATCATGCTTATTATTTTTAGCCTTTCTGCCCACCCTGAGGCTGTCTGTAGCTTTGCCTGGTTCAGGTGGTGATGGGCAGTGGGTGTTTGCTCCCAAGGGATGGGTCTGGTGGGTCCTTCAGGGTGGCTTGGTGGTCTTCCCTCTTCCATGTGGGACCAGAACCATCACTTTGCCCTTCTCCTCCCAGACAGCACCACTGGACTTGGGAGAAGCTGCCAAAGGGACCCTCCTGTCCCTTATCCATCTGTCCCTGGTCCTCCATCAGTGCTGTTAGCAGAGAGGATTTTCCATCTCCTGGAGGGAAAGGGTTTTCCATCTTCTGGAGGAGAAATGTCTGGCTTGCTTTGTCTGCCTCCAGCTTTTTTTCTCTCTCTTAAGTGCTTGTTTTGTCCTCAGGTGTTTCCTAAGGGACCCAGCATCACTTGGCTGGCTCAGCCAGAAGCTTCTCCAGATGCTTTTCTCTCCAGGGAGCCCAGAGAAAATGCCATCCTATATTCCCAGGAAACCCTGGGGAACTGCTTGTGACCTGGATTGTCCTTGTCTCTTCTGAACCATGTTCATCCTTCTCCAAGTCTGAGTGACAAGGGACTCCTTTTAGGGTAGAGGCAGTGACCCAGCTTCTTCAACACCTTCTGGAAGATGCTGAGGAGCTGCAGAGCAGCAAGCAAGGCTCAGGTTCCTGCACCAGAGGGGCTCAGACCCCGGTAGATCCTTTCCACCACCCACAGTTCTTGGTGTGAGCCCCAAAAGTGCCTGAGTTAAAAAGCTCCCCAGGGTGATGGGTAAAAAGCTCCCAAGTGATGGTGGTGAGCCCTGAAGTGATGGAGCCCAGGGTGTTAATGCTTCAGCCCTCCCCAAATCCTGGGAGGAGGGAGCAGTTCCAGTGAGGCAGAGCTGGAGGAGTTTGCAGCTCCTGTAAGATCAGGACTGAGGCACCCAGGCAGGTTGTAAATCCTGGGCTAGCTTGGAAACCCTCTCAGCCCTGAAATGCAGGGCTCCAGTGAGTGGTAAATCTGCAGCTTGGACATCTGGGAGCCTTGCAAGGGAAGATTCCAGGTTTTCCATGATTTTCCCACATCCCCTAACCCAGGGAAAGATGGAGAGGAGGGATAACTGAGGGTCTGGATGCTGCTGTCCTCTTTTAATGCAATTTCTGGTCCTCTGAGGTTTTCCCTCTCCACTTTCCCCATCCTGCAGCCAGATAAAGGTTTTTTGGTACCTCCACTGATCAGGATGGGAATCTTCAGGTCTTCTCCAGAAGCTCTGGGGGTGTAGGGCAGCAAAGAGCCATGGTGCTGGAGCTTGGTAGCTCCTGGAAAAGTTCAGCTCCAAGGGGTTTAAAAGCTCCCCAGAGCTGTGTGGGTTGGTTCCTCCTCTATGGATTTTGTCACCCTGGCCTGGAATGTCCATCCCAACCCTGCAGCTCTCAGCTCAGGGGGAACAGGCTGGAGGAAGAAGGTGGCTGGGACAAGAGGGTGGCTGAATTTTGAGGTCAGGAGGCTTGGAGGGAGGGCTCTTCAGGTTGGTTCAGGCTGTGTCAGATGGCAAGGCAAACTTCATGCCCCAAAAATGCATCTTCAAGGGCCTGTGGTGGCTTTAATGCTCACACGGTTCTAGTTTTACATGCTGATCCCCTTGGTAGCAAACATTTTAATGGACAGGGAACATATGGGAAAAATCATCCCAAATCAGGTGATAGATACTGTTTTTGAGAGGGACAAGGAAATTTTCATTCCAGAGAGGTTCTGAGAAAAGTCCTGGAGGAAAAGTCCTGGAGGTTGAGGAGAAGGCACTGCTCTGTCTGAGCAGAGACCTGGCATCTCCTGAGGTCTCCCAGGGGCTCAGATAACTCACCTGAAACTCTCTGTGCTCTACATCCCCACCTAGAGAAGGGAAACTTTGCCAGATGGGGGTTGCCAAAGCTCCTTCAGCCCAGGGCACCCCCAAACTGGGGGGACATGGGGAGATGGAGCCAGCTTGGCAGATGTTCTGCACTTAGGGATAAAGAAAACCCCCAAAAGCCCCCGTGTGGCAGAGGGAAGGAGGCTTCAAGCAGAGGGGAACTGACATAAAATCAGGCACTGAAGGTTTTTGGGGAGGTGGGTATGAGTTGGTTGGTTTGGTTGGGTTTTTTTTTAATTCAAGAAAGCAATTAAGCAGCACAGCTTGGAAATCTCCAAGCATCCCAGCCAGGAGCCTGCAGGCTACCTGGGCCCACTGGAACACTGCTGTTCAGTAATGCTCTAATTATTAACAGGAAATTTTGTGCTCCTGCCAAGTAAACACTGTGGGAGTAACACTTCAGCCCCTGTTTGACTTCTACCAGGCTCAGAAAAGGGGAAGGAGAGAGGATGAGGGAATGGCTCTGCCTGACGTGAAGCCCAGGGCTGGAGGGGGGGATGAGATGCAGGTTTGTGCCTCCAGAAAGGGCAGGGACATTGTCCCCTCCCCCGCCCCCTTACCTGCCTCTATTGTCCCCTACCCCTTTACCTGCCTCTATTGTACCCCTTTACCTGCCTGTATTGTCCCCTACCCTTTTACCTGCCTGTATTGTCCCTCTTACCTGCCTGTATTTTACCCCTTTACCCACCTGTAATGTCCCCCTTTTACCTGCCTGTATTGTCCCCCACCCCTTTACCTGCCTGTATTGTCCCCTTTACCTGCCTGTATTGTCCCCCTTTTACCTGCCTGTGTTGTCCCCTACTCCTTTACCTGCTTGTATTGTCCCCTTACCCCTTTATCTGCCTGTATTGTCCCCTACCCCTTTACCCACCTGTAATGTCCCTCTTTACCTGCCTGTATTGTCCCCTGCCCCATTACCTGCCTGTTGTCCCCTTTACCTTCCTGTAATGTCCCCTACCCCTTTACCTGCCTTTATTGTACCCCTTTATCTACCTGTATTGTCCCCTACCCCTTTACCTGCTTGTAATGTCCCCTGCCCCTTTACCTGCCTGTATTGTCCCCTTTACCTGTCTGTAATGTCCCCTACCCCTTTACCTGCCTCTATTGTACCCCTTTACCCACCTGTAATGTCCCCCTTTACCTGCCTGTATTGTCCCCTTTACCTGCCTCTATTCTACCCCTTTACCCACCTGTCTTGTCCCCCTTTACCTGCCTGTATTGTCCCCTACCCCATTACCTGCCTGTTGTCCCCTGCCCCTTTACCTTCCCATATTTTAGGGCTGAGCTCCTGCCTGCTCCCAGCTCCCAGCAGCAAGGTGGGGGACCCTTCCATGGAGCAGTTGGCATCAGAGGACACCCTGTCCCCAGCACCCATCCCTTAACCAGGGCTTTAAGTTCAAGCTCTCCCCATCCAGCTTCAGATCCTTCACTCCAGGCTTCCTCGGGTCCCCACTTCATCCTCAGAGGAAGGGGACACGTGGAGATATTTCTCCTGGTTTTTTTCCAGCCAGGAATCAGGCATGCTGGAAGCCAGGAGCCAGATGGGTGTGAGGCACAGCCCTGTTGGGATGTGTTCTGGGATGAAAATCAGTTCTGGATCCCACAGCTGGGCACCCAGCAAGGTCAAAACTGAGGTGCTGAGAATTTGGGACTGAAGAACTTAGAGGTTGGACCCGTGTCCTGGAACCTCCCTGCCCTGTATCCCCTCAGGGGTTCTGTGTCAGGGAGGTGAACACAAATCCCTAAAAGTGGTCCCTAATTATTTCAGCAGTAGGGAAGGAACTTCCCTGCCCGAGGTGCAGCCCCGGGAGCAGCTGTGGGAGCTCCGTGCCCTGCTCAGCAGCCAGGTTTGTATTTTAGTAGTGAAGCAAAGCAGGTTTAAATGAGCATTGACATGACTTTGACATTTTTATATTGTGCCTTATTTTATGAACTTATCCAGCAAAGGCAGCGATGCACTCAGCAAACAGGCACTGGAGGACTGGGGTGTTATTCCCTCTCTTGTCAGCATGCCCTACATCAAGTGGGACCAAACCTCCTGAAGCATGGTTAGCCTCCCAATGTGTTTCATGACACTGATGAATGCTTCTTTCTGCACTGGTTTTAAAAAAAAAAAATTAAAAAAAAAAAAAATCTCCTTTTCTGTCAACTCCCAGGGCGGCCAAAAAACAGATGCTGGAGGAGCAGCCACTGCCTGGGGCAGAGGGATGCTGGGGTGGGAGGCAGGGTCTGGCCCTAAAGATGTCCCAGGCAGAAATGCTCATGGATGTTGGCAGAAAAGAAAGAAAAAAAATTAATTTTCCTGCTTTTATTATTATTATTCTTCCAAACTTTATTGTAGAGGGGCGTGGAGCACGTGGGGAGCTGGCAGGGCTGGGGTGGGAGTCAGGATCTGGCCCTAAAGATGTCCCAGGCAGAAATGCTCATGGATGTTGGTAGAAAAGAAAGAAAAAAAATTAATTTTCCTCCTTTTATTATAATAATTCTTCTAAGCTTTGTTGTAGAGGGGTGGGAGCTGGGAGGGCTGGGGTGGGAGTCAGGATCTGGCCCTAAAGATGTCCCAGGCAGAAATGCTCATGGATGTTGGTAGAAAAGAAAGAAAAAAAATTAATTTTCATGGTTTTTTTAATGTCATTCTTCCAAACTTTATTGTAGAGGGGTGTGGGGCACATGGGAGGGTTAGGTGGGGTCAAGATCTGGCCCTAAAGATGTCCCAGGCAGAAATGCTCATGGATGTTGGTAGAAAAGAAAGAAAAAAAATTAATTTTCCTCCTTTTATTATTATTATTCTTCCAAACTTTATTGTAGAGGGGCATGGAGCACGTGGGGAACTGGAAGGGCTGGTGTGGGAGTCAGGATCTGGCCCTAAAGATGTCCCAAGCAGAAATGCTCATGGATGTTGGTAGAAAAGAAAGAAAAAAAATTAATTTTCATGTTTTTTTTATTGTCATTCTTCCAAACTTTATTGTAGAGGGGTGTGAGGCACATGGGAGGGTTGGGTGGGGTCAAGATCTGTCCCTAAAGATGTCCCAAGCAGAAATGCTCATGGATGTTGGCAGAAAAAAAAAAATCATAATTTTCCTGCTTTTATCAAACTTTATTGTAGAGGGGTGGGGAGCTGGGAGGGCTGGTGTGGGAGTCAGGGTCCCTAAAGATGTCCCAGGCAGAAATGCTCATGGATGTTGGTAGAAAATCAAAAAAAAATAGTAATTTTCCTGCTTTTAGTATTATCATTCTTCCAAACTTTGTTGTAGAGGGGTGTGGAGCACGTGGGGAGCTGGGAGGGCTGGTGTGGGAGTCAGGATCTGGCCCTAAAGATGTCCCAGGCAGAAATGCTCATGGATGTTGGTAGAAAAGAAAGAAAAAAAATTAATTTTCATGCTTTTATTATTATTATTCTTCCAAACTTTATTGTAGAGGGGTGTGGGGCACATGGGAGGGCTGGGTGGGGGTCAGGATCTGGCCCTAAAGATGTCCCAGGCAGAAATGCTCATGGATGTTGGTAGAAAATCAAAAAAAAAATAGTAATTTTCCTGCTTTTATCAAACTTTATTGTAGAAAAGAAAAAAAAAAATAGTAATTTTCCTGCTTTTAGTATTATCATTCTTCCAAACTTTGTTGTAGAGGGGTGTGGAGCACGTGGGGGACTGGGAGGGCTGGTGTGGGAGTCAGGATCTGTCCCTAAAGATGTCCCAGGCAGAAATGCTCATGGATGTTGGTAGAAAAGAAAGAAAAAAAATTAATTTTCCTCCTTTTATTATAATAATTCTTCTAAGCTTTGTTGTAGAGGGGTGGGAGCTGGGAGGGCTGGTGTGGGAGTCAGGATCTGTCCCTAAAGATGTCCCAGGCAGAAATGCTCATGGATGTTGGTAGAAAAGAAAGAAAAAAAATTAATTTTCCTCCTTTTATTATAATAATTCTTCTAAGCTTTGTTGTAGAGGGGTGGGAGCTGGGAGGGCTGGGGTGGGAGTCAGGATCTGGCCCTAAAGATGTCTCAGGCAGAAATGCTCATGGATGTTGGTAGAAAAGAAAGAAAAAAAATTAATTTTCATGGTTTTTTTATTGTCATTCTTCCAAACTTTATTGTAGAGGGGTGTGGGGCACATGGGAGGGTTGGGTGGGGGCCAGGATCTGGCCCTAAAGATGTCCCAGGCAGAAATGCTCATGGATGTTGGTAGAAAAAAAAAAAATAGTAATTTTCCTGCTTTTAGTATTATCATTCTTCCAAACTTTGTTGTAGAGGGGTGTGGAGCATGTGGGGAGCTGGGAGGGCTGGGGTGGGAGTCAGGATCTGTCCCTAAAGATGTCCCAGGCAGAAATGCTTATGGATGTTGGTAGAAAAGAAAGAAAAAAAATTAATTTTCCTGCTTTTATTATTATTATTCTTCCAAACTTTATTGTAGAGGGGCGTGGAGCACGTGGGGAGCTGGAAGGGCTGGTGTGGGAGTCAGGATCTGGCCCTAAAGATGTCCCAGGCAGAAATGCTCATGGATGTTGGTAGAAAAGAAAGAAAAAAAATTAATTTTCATGTTTTTTTTATTGTCATTCTTCCAAACTTTATTGTAGAGGGGTGTGGGGCACATGGGAGGGCTGGGGTGGGGGTCAAGATCTGGCCCTGAAGATGTCTCAAGCAGAAATGCTCATGGATGTTGGCAGAAAAGAAAGAAAAAAAATTAATTTTCCTGCTTTTATTATTTTAATTCTTCTAAACTTTATTGTAGAGGGGTGTGGAGCACGTGGGGAGCTGGGAGGGCTGGGGTGGGGTTCAGGATCTGGCCCTAAAGATGTCTCAGGCAGAAATGCTCATGGATGTTGGCAGAAAAGGAAAGAAAAAAATTAATTTTCCTGCTTTTATTATTATCATTCTTCCAAACTTGGTTGTAGAGGGGTGGGAGCTAGGAGGGATGCTGGGGTGGGAGTCAGGATCTGTCCCTAAAGATGTCCCAGGCAGAAATGCTCATGGATGTTGGTAGAAAAGAAAGAAAAAAAATTAATTTTCATGTTTTTTTTATTGTCATTCTTCCAAACTTTATTGTAGAGGGGTGTGAGGCACATAGGAGGGTTGGGTGGGGTCAAGATCTGTCCCTAAAGATGTCCCAAGCAGAAATGCTCATGGATGTTGGCAGAAAAAAAAAAATCATAATTTTCTGCTTTTATCAAACTTCATTGTAGAGGGGTGTGGAGCTGGGAGGGCTGGTGTGGGAGTCAGGATCTGTCCCTAAAGATGTCCCAGGAAGAAATGCTCATGGATGTCGGTAGAAAAGAAAGAAAAAAAATTAATTTTCCTGCTTTTATTATTTTAATTCTTCTAAACTTTATTGTAGAGGGGTGTGGAACACGTGGGGGGTCCTGGGGGGGGGGGGTTAAAGCTCCTTTGCCTTCTGCATCCTTCCCAAGGCAGATCCAGAGGAGCCCAGGAGCTCCCCAGGGCCTGATCTCTGCACCCAGCTGCAGAAAGGCTCCAACCTCCCTGCTGAGCCTCCTCTCCTTTTCTTTCCCTGCAGGTGGATCCGGGGGGAACACTTCAAGTACAAGTTCAGCCTCCCTGGGGGGCAGCACGCCGGGGAGGGGAGGTGGTGGATTCGGAAGAGACTTGGCCCTTACTTCCCCCCCGTCAACCTCCAGGGCCTGAAGAAGTTTTATGAAGCCAGGAATTGGCCTCACCCCCTGCAGCACTGATGGAGGACAAGCTGAGCAAGGCAGCTCCCTACAAACTTCATCTTTTGCCTCTCTCTGTATTTTTTTTTTTTTTTGCCCATATCCTCGTTTACCTATATTTTACAGAAGGTTCTCAGCCAAGCTGTCCACCTGCTGGTTGTGGTCTGGGTTTTGTCACTTTCCTGTTTCTTTTTTTTTTTTTTTTTCTTTTTTTCTCCTCACCACAGCTTTGCCTGACCAATGATTTCTTTTGGGAAATCATCAGCTCTAAGATTGGGTAAAAAAGGAACAAATTCCATGCCCAGTTTGGGGCAGGTGTTGGTGTTGCTTTCCCTGACCCATTGGGTCCAGGGGAGATTTCCTTTGTCTCTTCTGGTTGTTTTGGAGCCTCCCATCATCTTGTTCTGTGTGGCACCACCAGGGTTGTGTTTCTGGAAAGAGATTAAAGCAAAGAGCTCTTGAATAACCAGGGGGAGCTTTATTCATTTTTAATTTTTTTTAACTAAAAGCATTGAAAAGGGAACAGAGCAGAGCCCCCCTTTCTAGTTTTTTTTTTTTCCTCTTTTTTTTTCTCCTCACCACAGCCTTGCCTGACCAATGATTTCTTTTGGGAAATCACCAGCTCTAAGATTGGGTAAAAAAGGAACAAATTCCATGCCCAGTTTGGGGCAGGTGTTGGTGTTGCTTTCCCTGACCCATTGGGTCCAGGGGAGATTTCATGTGGAGGTGATGCTGGCACCTTGGGATCTCATCCTGACTTTTCTGTGTCCCTTCTGGTTGTTTTGGAGCCTCCCATCCTCTTGTTCTGTGTGGCACCACCAGGGTTGTGTTTCTGGAAAGAAATTAAAACAAAGACCTCTTGAATAACCAGGGGAAGATTCATTCATTTTTAATTTTTTTTTTTTTTTCCTAAAAACATTGGAAAAGGAAAAGAGCAGAGCCCCTGGGTGCATCCCCTGGTGCCTGCCCTGTTGTGGCTCACTGGGGAGATGTTGGCTGCCACAGTGCTGAGGTGACAGGTGACAAATAAGGGGAGTTCTGGGTTTTGTGGCACTTCTTGGTGTTGGAGGGAGCACCCAGGGTCCTGTCTGAGCAGCTGGTCCATGTCTTGGTGAGGCTGGGCTGTCAGAGCCTGTGTGTTTGCACAGGATCCTGCTTGGTTTTCCTGGCAAGCTTCTCCATCCCTCTGGATCCAGCTCAGGGTGGATGGGGGACCCTCCAGACCCAGACAGGGTCCCATGGGACAAGGCTGGGAGGCTATGGAGATCCTGGGAGCTTTTCCAGGGATGAGCCAGCAGGCAGGAGCCATGGATGGTCTGTGGATACCCAAGAGAGCTGTGATGGAAGCAGAAATTCAGAGCTCATCCCATGGAGCCTCCCTGCTTCTGCAAGACATGAAAACCCTTGGCCAGGGACTGGGAGAGTTCTCCCGACCCCAGATGAAGAGGAGTTTAATCTGTGGGGCTTGGGGCAAAGTATGGAGTGCTCCAAAACGTAAAGAACATTTATGATTGGATTGTCTTTTCCCTAAATATTTGCCAGAGTTGGAAACCCAGGCTCTGCTGTGAGCAAAGGGAGAACATTTTGCTCCCATTGCTGTGTGGAGGGACGAGGGTGGATGCTGCCATCCCACATTTCACTCCCATTTTTGTCCTTCCTGCCTTGGCCAACGTGCCACTGGGATGCTGGGGTCAGGCTGGGGACAGAGGAGGCCAGGCTGGGTCCTCCAGATCTGGCCCAGTTCATGGCTGGGGGGTTCATTCATGGGAGCTTCAAGCTGAGCATCTCCCATCCACGTGAGCTCAGGTGCTGCCTGTGCTTCCCTCCTCCCCAGGTGTTGTTTGAAGCATTTTATTTGGGGTTTTTTAACTCTCTTCTCCCCTGGCTGAAACTGAGCCTTGGAGTCAGATGCAGGAAGCAAAGCTGGATCTTGTCCTACAGCCCTGGTTCACCTCAAGCAGGAAATTTTTTTGTCAGGTGAGTTGGCCAAGAGCATCCCACGCTGTCCCTGTCCTCTCTGGCTTGATGGGGATGACAGAACCTCCCACAAAAAGCTGTCTCTTCCCATTCCCAGTGCCTGGGACAACCACAGTCACCCCACAGAGCCCACACCCCACTGTCCCTTGCCACCAGCACTGTCCCTGCCTGCTTAGGGCCAGCCCTGGCCTTGTCCATCCTCGGATGGTCCCTGCTCGGTGGTTACCGGGGGTCTCTGCCTCAGGATGCTCCAAGCAAAGCTGAGGAATTCTCAGTTAAAAGTGACCCTGTCCCCATCTGTCCTTCAGCTCTAACAAGCTGGTGCAGGTGGGAGCCCCCTCCCTCTCCATGGGTGCCAGGTGATGGGTGACAGCCATCCCTGGGGCATCCCTGGCAGCAAACTCTGCTGGATTTCCCCCCCTCCTCTCCAATTTAATGAATTTCTTTTGGTTCCCAACCTCAGGGTCAGGGATAATGGAACCCAGACCAGCATTTCCAGTCCTGTTTGCTGTGCATTGTGCTTGTTAGGTTGTTTTCTTGGGTTTTGGGGGTGTTTTTTTCTTCTCTTTTTTTCTTTTTTTTAAATCAAAAATCCTCGCTCTGCTCCGGAGCACTGGCTGGAAGATAATACCCATTCAAAGGCAGCAAGGAAGGTGCATGCAGGGGATTAAATTAGAAACGTTTCCCTGGGACAAAACTGTAGAAAAGAACAGAACCAATTATTTAGAGGGGGTGAGGAAATCGGAACCACATTGTGTTATCTGTTGACTTGAAGTTTTCTTTTTTTTTTTTTTTTTTTCCCTGGAGCTATGGACTGGAAGTAAAACATTGTGGCCTTCCCAAGTCAGCGCTCCATAAATCCATGTGAAAGATAACTCCATCTGGGCTCTGCTCCTGCCAAGCTCCTTTTCCTGCCCTGGTTTTGAGGAGGGGACAGGGACACCCACTGAGCACCCAGCAGAGAGGATCAGGGTCCTGATAGAAACCCCACCAGGTCCTGAGCTCAGGGTCCATCAGTCAACAGCAACCCAGGGGACATCTTAGGGGATCGAAAAATAAGCAGCTTTATTATGTAATTATTATTATTAATAATAAATTTATTATTTATTAACTTCTTTTTTAATGCAAGTTAGTGACCCTTGTGCAAGTTTGCTGATGACACTAAGCTGGGAGGAGTGGCTGACACACCAGAAGGCTGTGCTGCCATTCAGAGAGACTTAGACAGGCTGGAGAGTTGGGCAGGGAGAAACATGATGAAATTCAACAAGGGGAAGTGTAGAGTTTTGCATTTGGGGAAGAACAACACGATGTCCCAGTATAGGTTGGGGGCTGAGCTGCTGGAGAGCAGTGGAGGTGAAAGAGACCTGGGGGTCCTGGTAGACAAGAAGATGCCCATGAGCCAGCAATGTGCCCTTGTGGCCAAGAAGGCCAATGGCATCCTGGGGTGCATTAGAAAGGGTGTGGTTAGTAGGTCAAGAGAGGTTCTCCTCCCCCTCTATTCTGCACTGGTGAGGCCACACCTGGAGTATTGTGTCCAGTTCTGGGCCCCTCAGTTCAAGAAGGACAGGGAAGTGCTTGAAAGAGTCCAGCGCAGAGCTACTGAGATGATTAAGGGAGTGGAACATCTCCCTTATGAGGAAAGGCTGAGGGAGCTGGGGCTCTTTAGTTTGGAGAAAAGGAGACTGAGGGGTGACCTCATCAATGTTTTCAAATATGTAAGGGGTGAGTGTCAGGGAGATGGAGTTAGGCTTTTCTCAGTGGTGACCAGTGATAGGACAAGGGGTAATGGGTGTAAATTGGAGCATAGGAGGTTCAAGTTGAATATCAGAAAAAATTTTTTTACTGTAAGGGTGACAGAGCCCTGGAACAGGCTGCCCAGGGGGGTTGTGGAGTCTCCTTCACTGGAGACATTCAAAACCCTCCTGGACACGTTCCTAGGGGATGTACTCTAGGGGGCCCTGCTCTGGCAGGGGGGGTTGGACTAGATGATCTTTCCAGGTCCCTTCCAACCCCTAGGATTCTAGGATTCTAGGATTCTATGATTGTGGTATCACGGGTGCATCTCCCACAAGCTCATGGCCATGGGTGGCTCTGATGGGTGCTGGGCTTTCCTCAAGAGCATCATCCCCCAAAGCTTGGGTGGAGGGAGGAGGAGCCAGAAGCCCCACAAATTAATTGACATTTTTCTTTCCCTGCTCCTGGGCAGCATCCCAAGAGGGAGCAGGTGATCCCAGGGGCTCCAGGGACCTCCTCTGAGGATGCTTCAGTCTTTGCACTGAGGAGCCACGTGTCCCCTCCACCTTCTGCACGTGTTCAGTGTGGTTTTTATTTTTTTCCCTGATGTCATTGCAGGGGTTTTTTTGTTTGTTTTTTTACTTCTCCCACCCTCCCAGCTCCTCTGGGGCACCCACTCTGCTGCCCACCCAAAGCCAAGGTGAAGCCTGGGGTGCCCACCACCCCGGGAGATGCACAAACCAGCAGGAGATGCAGGCTGATGGGTTACACCGGTTTTTTTCTCCTTTTTGCCACAAAAGCAGGAGGTTTTGTGGGTTTGTATTTCCCCTTCTTGACTGGCTGCTGCGGGGTCAGATCCTGCAGCCTTGGCTGAGCACATCTGGGGCTGCACTTCCCCACACAAAGGAACCCTCTCTGGGCATATTTTCTTTTCATACAACATATAAATGTCTGTTCCTGTTGTTGCTGCTGGGGAACACGGAGTGAGAGGGGCTGGGCAGATGGATTTTTCATCCAATATTAAGTTGCAAGGGCTCTGAGGTTTACAGCTCATCTCCCTGGCTCCAGCCCCTCCAGGAGAGCTCTCTTCTGCTGGAAGCCCATGCTGTGTGTTAATGTGAAGTGTGGTTTCTCTCCCCCCAAGGAACTGAAGGTTCCACTGGGCAATCTGTGGCTTGGAAATCTTTCTGTTTGGATGTTTCAGGGATTTCTTGCCACAGGAACACAGAGAGGTTCCCAGCTCCATCATCACCCCAATGGGCATCCTTGAGAGGACAAACCCCAGGGACTGGCAGCTTGCCTTGAATAATAACCCAAAGATTTTGGGGGGAAAAAACCTCATTTCTTTCATTTCGTTTTCTGAGATCCAGCCAGGTCACATTTTGCAGCTGTTCTCTGGCTAAAAGCATGGATTTGATCCGTGGTTTGGGAATGCAGTGGTGAGGAGCACATCAGCTCCTGCCTGCATTTACCTGCCTGGGTAGGATCCATAGGAGCAATCAGCTAGCAGGGTCCCAACCCAGAGATTTCCTTATTTCTGCATCATTTATAAATCACATTTATTTGTTTTCAAGTAGCCAACCATCAGTCTGGGAGTTCCTGGAGAAAATATGTGTCTGCAGATACCTTCCCTGCTCCCAGCTGCTCCTAGAACCTGGCTTTACTTTAACACATATTAAAGGAAAGAGGTTTTTTGGGTTTTTTTTTTCCTTCCCAGTAGATTAAGTTTGGCTAAACAATTCAGTGTGAACTGCTGGGCATGAGGCAGAAACCTGTAGGCAAAATTACCCAGCTGCTCTACGTTTAAACCAGCATGGGATGAATTTCAGGATCGTATATTAGTTTTCATTTAATCTGATTATTCTGGGCTGGAGTTCCTGGAGGGTCTTCAGGTTATTGTCAGTCAAAAGAATCTTTAAAAGCTTCCATTTGCACTAAACTTTTCCCATTAGAAGTCTATTTTCATTATGGAGTGATTTTTATTTTAATGAAAAAATGATTCTCCCAACCCCCGGCCTGGTTTTTTGTTTTTTTTTTTTTTTTTTTTTGTTTTTTTTTTTTTTTTTCTTTTTTTTTTTTTTTTTTTTTTCTTTTTTTTTTTTTTTTTTTTTTCTTTTCTTTTTTTCTTTTTTTCCCAGCTGGGGTTAAAACTGAAGCCACAGCAGGGTCTTGCCACTCAAAATACCATTTTTTCTCTTTTGCTGAGGCCTCTGGCTTAGCTGAAGGAGCTTGGGCAGGCGAGGAGGGAGCAGGTAATGGGGAAAGGCACCTCCTCTGCTCCCAGGGATGCTGCCTGGTACCTTCCTCCTCCTCATCCCCCCAACCCTTCCCTCCTTGGGAAAACTCTGTGAGTGGTTGGAATCCTGGGGGAATTCCTAGCTTAGGAGTTTTGGAGACTAATGCAGGGCTGATTGATCTTAAAACCCCATTGCTGGATGGCTGGGAGCTCTCAGTCCTTGGCTGGCTCCTGGCTCCTGCTGCTTCTCAGCTCCCAGGCTGGGGGGGTTGGGAATCAGTGGGAGCAGCCCCCTTCCCCCCGCCCCCCCCCCCCAGGGCTAGGGAGGCAGCAAACCCCTCAGTGTGGGTCATTCCTGGTTGGATCTGTCCTTTGGGCAGGTTTAGGGACCTGGGTGGCCTCAGGGATCACCAGAGCATCCATACCACTTCACTGCTGCAGGGGGGGGCAAAGGGGCTGAGCAGCCCAACACTGGGCTGGGGTAGGAAAAAAAGAATCTGGAGATGTCCAGAAATAAGGCTCCCAACCCCCTCCTCTCCCCTGATGCAGGATTCCATGTGGGATGTGCCAGCCTGAACCTTCTGGACTCATCCAGGTGCTGCTCTGCTGGGTGAGCCCAGCACTGGACCAGGACTCTGCCAGCCCAGTGCAAGGCTCCACGGGGACACCAATGTCCTGGAACCTTGTCACTGCCCCAAATCCTCAGGTTTTTCATGGAGATGGGTGGAGAGGAAGGAGTTGGATAATCCCTGGGGGAGCTGTGCCTCAGCCTTGAAGCCAGGACCAGCTGGGTCCCACCCTGGGTGGGCATCAGGATTTTTTCCATCCTGCTTTGATTTTTCCATCCTGCTTTGTCTCCTCCTTCCCCCAGTGGGCAGGATGAGCCCTTCCCTTCAGCTCCTTCCCTCCCCATCACCAAAATACCAGGATTTTCCTTATTTCCAGAGGTTTCCTCCACGGTAGCAGCTCAGGATAAGATTGCACGTGGCTTGAGCTTTTTTTCCCTGTGCCTGCCTGCTGCTGGGCCAATGATCCTGGGATCACAGCACCTGCAAGTGGTTAGTTAGAATAATAAATAAGTGATAGATTATCAAATCAAGCCTTGGCTTCAGATGAGGTCACCCTAGCACCATGTCCTGGGTCTCAGAGGGTTTGCAGGCTGCTTTCCTGCTGCTGATGGGCTAAAGAGCTCTTGTATCAGGCAATAAAGGAGTTGTAGAGATTAAAGAATCAATTAGGTATTAGCCAAAGGGGCAAAAGCCTAACCCAAACATGCTGATAAAATCCAGTAGGTGATTATGGGAATGGTTCTGATTTCATTCCACCTTGGAAAGGAATAATTGCTCCTTATAGAGCATGGAATGGGTTGGAGTGGATAGGTTTCCAGCTTTAGAGAGGAGGAAATCCTCAGGTTGGGCTGAGCAATGCAGAGTCACTCCATGCTGGAGGGGTGGGTTTTTTGGGTCATGACTTGGAGGAGCATCATTTTGCCTCTGCCAAATTGGGCAGGCAAGCTTGGTGGGTGCTTTGGTGCAGCCTCAACCCAGAGAACCCTCACCCGAGGTGGTGGAGGGGATCCAGGAGAGATGTTCTGATGGGACCAACCAGTGGTGCTGGGGGATTTTGGAGTCTTGGGGTTCTGCTGCTTCTCACTCAGACTTTGATCAACCAAGTAAAATCTGAGCAGCTGAAAAAAAACATTTTAGGAATATTGTAGCAGAGGGAATTTCTTTTTCCCTCTTTTTTTTTTTTTTTTTTTTCCCCTCTTCCACAGGCTGTACACCAGCCCCTGGTGCTCACCAGGACACTGGATGCAGGGAGGTTGCTTTATCTGGGTTTGTCTGAGGAATATTGGAGACTTTATCCCTGCCAGGGCTGACATTGGCTGGGGCAGAGATGTTCCCAGCTGAGGCATCACCTGGCCTCTGATTTCCCCAGGTTTTTGGGGTGACAGGAGGAGGGGCTCAGTCTGTTTCCAGTGGCACCCATTGCCAGGACAAGAGGTAAGGGGCACAGATTCAAAGATGAGGAGGAATTTTTTGACTGGGAGGGCACCAGTAGCACCAGCACAGGCTGCCCAGAGAGGTGCTGGGATCCCCATCTCTGGGTGTCCCCCTCCACCTGGACACCATCCCGTGCCACCTGGAGACCTGGATGATCTCCAGAGGTCTCTGCCACCCCCTGACAGTCTGGGATTCTGTCATGGACAGCAAAAGACAACCAAAAAATAGAATCCCATGGGCTGGCTGCCCAACCTGCATTAAAAAATCATGCCCAGGCTAATTTTGCCCCACTAATGATGGATGGCTGCTGGGGAGGGACCCAACAGGAGTTGGGTTTCATGTGTAGGGGAAAAAAAAAGAGCCCAATCCTCACTCAGGGGCTACACACCACTAATCCCCTGTTTATTCTCTGTCTGGCCCAGCCACCCACATTCTCCAAAGCTTTTTGTTCATTAAGGTCCAGGGTAAAAAGATCCCTCTGTGGCAGCTGACTCCATCCCCTGGGTTCAGCCCTTCTGGGATTGTTCCAGCTGAAGCCCACGGAGTCCCCATGGAAAAGGGGTTGGATGCTTTTTTTAAGAAAGAAAAAAAATGGGAGTTGTGTCTGCAGGGTGAGCTCTGGCAGCTGGTGTTGGCCCCACTGGTGGCAGGAGCAACCCCCAGGGATTCACTTTTTTTTTAATTAATCTTTGTCTCCTGGGCCAAATTTGAGAGCCAAGTGCTGCCCCAGAGGGATGGAAAGTGGGGTCTGGGTGGGCGAGTGGGATCTCCACGCTCCAGGTTGGAGAGCCCTTGTGTGTGAAATAAATTATTGCCTAAAATGGTCATCATTAATCATTAATTCTTTATAATTAGCAGCAACAATGCAAGTGCTGAGGTACAAAGGCAGATAAATCTGCTTGGGAAGCAGGAAGCCAATCTGTAAGGCTGGGGAGAATTGGTATCAGTTGTTCTCATCGTGGCTGGACTAAAATAACTTTTTTAGAGGCTAAGAAGCTTTTGCAGAACTTCAGACAAATTGAGGGGTGACTGAATTGATGACTTCAGCCTCTTGAGATGATCTTGCTTGCCCCTGGACAGGGGGAGGAACTCTCTGGACCTCCAGTGGTTGTAGCCCCCACCTACATCCCGAGGTTGTAGCAGCCCCATCCAACCCCTGAGCAGGATCCAAAGGCCTGGAAGAGTTGGAAGTTGAGTCAGAAGACCAGGAGGAGAAGTTGGGCTTCTCCCTGCCTCCAAGAAGTCCTTCAGGAGCTGAAAAACATGGAAATGACCACATTGTGTGGACAAACCTTAAGACCATGGAGCCGGAGTTGGCCACGGAGCCGCTGGAGGTGCTGGGGGGAGGCTGAAGGATGGGGTGGCTTGGTCGGCTCCTCGAGCCACCCCAGGATCCCTTCCTGCTGGGTTTTTTTTCCTCAATTCGTGGTGTTTTCTGTCCCTTTGTGGGGTGGAGGGGCGAGCAGGGGGTGTGCAGCTGCGGGCTCAGTGGAGGAGCTGCCATCTGTAGCCTGGCAGCTGCGTGCGCCTGGTACGGAGAGAGCCAGGGGAGGGCATTGAGCACCAGGAGCCTGGGTGAGGGAGCTTGGCAGGGAAAAAGGAGCAGAGCAACCTCAGGAGGCAAAGCTTCAGAATATTCTGTGTCTGCAGGTGTTGTATCCACAGCCTCAGAGCTGGGGAAGAGGGGCTGGATGTGGCCCTTGTGTCCCATGGAGCAGAGGGGCTGGATGTGGTTGTTTTATCCCATGTTGGATGGAGCAGAGGGGCTGGATGTGATCATTTTGTCCCATTTGACTGGACCAGAGGGGCTGGATATGGTCCTTGTGTCCCATGGAGCAGAGGGGCTGGATGTGGTTGTTTTATTCCATGTTGGATGGAGCAGAGGGGCTGGATGTGGCCCTTGTGTCCCATGTTATATGGAGCAGAGAGGCTGGATGTGATCATTTTGTCCCATTTGACTGGACCAGAGGGGATGGATGTGGTCCTTGTGTCCCATGGAGCAGAGGGGCTGGATGTGGTTGTTTTATCCCATGTTGGATGGAGCAGAGGGGCTGGATGTGGTCCTTGTGTCCCATGGAGCAGAGGGGCTGGATGTGGTTGTTTTATCCCATGTTGGATGGAGCAGAGGGGCTGGATGTGGTCCTTGTGTCCCCAGTGGATGGAGCAGCCCCAAGTTGCCTCCGTGGAGCTGAGGGAGGAAGGATCCATGATCCAGCTTTGCCCTGAGGGGCAGGAGTGGGTGATGAGGGCATCTCTTCCCAAGAAACGTGGGAAGGGGGGGGATGAGTGTTTAAATCAGCATTGCAGCATTGGGTGGTGATGGAGGGTTGAAAGGGACCTTTCTTGGTGTCCTCACTCCCCCTTTCTTCCTCTCTCTCCCTGGTCTGTTGTGCTAACAACAAAGGGCTGGAGATGTGTGAGTGGAGCCCTGCAGGTACCTGTAGAATCATGGAATCATTTTGGTTGGAAAACACCTTTAAGATCATCAAGTCCAACCATTAACCCAGGGCTGCCCAGGCCACCACAACCCCGTGTCCCTACACACCCATGTGGGTGTCCAACACCCCTGGCCCTGCCACGTGAAATCCTGGTGATGGTTCTGACCCACTTCCCTAACTCTCTGTCCCTCTTCCAGCAGCTGAAGGTCCCCACCATGGGCACCACAGCAGCACAGGTGGCCTCAGATTGAGGACATGGAGATGGGGACAACCTGGTCCAAGCCCCCAAGCATCCCCCAGCCCAGCTGAAGGATCCAGCAGCCACCCAATGGTGATGTCCATGGTGTTGCCTTTGGTCCCTCCTCCTGCCCCACCCCTAGAAGAGCACAGGGGGTGTCAGGAGCTGCATGAGGAACAGGGAGTGACCACCTGGAGGTCCCTGGGACACAGATGCCACCAGCAGACCCCTCAGTGGGGGGGTCCCCAACTTTGCTCCTGGAAGATGGGATGCGCTCATCCCCAGCAGAAAAAAAAAAGGTGAGAGATGGGGAGCAGGGGGAGGGAGGGAAGGGGGGGACAGGGCTGGCAGGCAGAAAACCCAAATGGGTTTTCTCTCTGTGGGATGCTCCCTCTTTTCCTGTTTACTTGTGACTCTGGAAATAGAACAATAAATAATTCTGCCTGTCACTTGGGTTGATTCCTCCTGGCCAAGTGTCAGGGCAGGAGGCCAGGAGCTGTGCTAGGGAACAGTCACCACCCCAATTAGAAGATTAACACCTTGTTCAGTGGTCAGATAGTGGTGAGGGAGGGGGGAAAAGATTGCTCCAGTTGGGCTCTATAGAGCAGGGCTCACAAATTACCTTATTAAGCAGGATCTGGCTCCCTGCACCTGTGTCCTCAGCTTCTCCATTCATGCTGGAGAGGAGGCCAACACTTGGCCAGGGCTGCGCAGCTGCAGGACCATTATTCCCCCTCACCATATTTGCATATCAATGAGCCCCTGATTAATATTTAAAGAGCCAGCTGTCCGAGCCACCTAGGAAAGAAAAAAAGCTCTGTGAGGTTTTTATTATTTGTTTGGGGTTTTTTTTTTTAATTTATTTTTTTTTAAGGGATAACACTTACTGCCCTTTATCGAGTATCCTTCATTTTTTTTTTTTTTATACCTCCCCCTCACCCATTCTTTCGTTTCAAAAAAAAAAAAAAAAAAAATGAAATGCCATGAAGGAGTTATCAGTGAATGAGTTGTGCTGCTCTCAATGCTCCTCAGTCCTTTTGTGCCATAGTTGCAGCTGCATCCAGCAGGTTTTTTGGGGCAGGAGCCCAGCGCCGACGGGCGCCCATGGGAACCGTATCGAGGAGCAGGAGGCCTGGGAACAGGCAGCACCCCCATGGGTGGGCAGGGCAGGGGCTTTCAGGGGGTTATTTCCACCCCCAGGTGGAAAATAATTTTCCCCAAGCTCCTGCAAGGGTTGTCAGACGTTGGGATCTTGTCTGGGCAGTTGTCATCCCTTGGGGGGGTTTAAATGATGCGTGGGCCTGGTCCTTAGGGATGTGGTTTGGTGGTGAGCTCAGAGTGAGGGGCAGAGGTTGGACTGGATGATTTTTTGGAGGTTTCTGCCAAGCAAAGATATTCTCTGAGTCTGTTCCAGAGCAGTGCTTGGTGCTGATGTCCCTGAGGTCCCCAGGGAGGGGGGGGGGGGGGATGTGGCAGTGTTGGGGATGCTCGTGGTGACTTAAACAAGGTACAGGTTAATCAGCTGCAATGCCACCAAAAACCTCAAAATGGGTATTTTCTGTGCCTCCCCCTGGACTGTTAATCGCCAGGTGGTTTTGTTGCCCAGCTTACAAAGGTGGTGTTTTAACAAACTGTTTTCTTGCCATTTTTCTATTCCTTTCCATCTCAATAATCCCCTGAGAGCAGCAGCTTTGTTATCCCAACTAATTGGAGTCAAGTAGGGCTGCAAGAAAAGCTCATTCCCAACCAAGTCCTGGGAAAAAAAAAAAAAAATGCAAAAGGATTTTAATTTTCAATCAAATATGCAGATCAGTAGAAATTAACAGTGGGGAATGGGGGGCTGGAGCCTGCAGGAATTACAGGGCTGCTCAGAGGAAGGTGGCTCAAGGGATTTAATGAGGGCTCGAGGAGCTTGGTGACAATGCTGGTGGCTTTGCAGGGCAAAGGGGGTGCAGGGACCTGCCCCCCCGACCCCCTTGTGGCCACCCAGCCCATGGCTGAGGGGACTTTTTAGTATTTTAATTGCTATTTCTTGGGGGTGGGAGGTGAGTGAGCCATTTATTTGACCCAGCTGCTGGCAGATGATTTCTGCTGGTGCAGCCTCTAGAGAGACACCAGAACAGGTCAGTCCTGCCTTTCCCAGCAGGTCAGAGCACTTTTTAGGGGGATTTTGCCCAACTTCAGGGGGATTTTGCCCAACTTCAGGAGGATTTTGCCCAGTGATGCCTCCTGGGAGCCGCGGTGCCGCATCCCGCTGGGATGCTCCGTCCCACTGGGTGCAGCAGGGAAAGCTCCATATGGAGCCCCCAGGGAGGTGCTGGCAGGTTCCCCAGGGCAGGATGGTGCTGGCTGAAGTGTTGGGGACCCACTGCCCCCCCGTGTCCCCCCCCTCCAGCACCAGCAGCCTCCTGGGGCCAGGGACAGCTGAGCTGTCACCTGTTGGAGCTCAGACGCCGCAGCTGCGCCCGACACCACCCGGCTCTGCTTTGAACCTGGGATTAGGCAGAGGAGAGGGACACTTGTGCTCTGCATGCCAATGCCTTCCTCCTCCTCCTCCTCCTCCTCCTCCTCCTCCTCCTCCTCCTCCTCCTCCTCCTCCTCCTCCTCCTCCTCCTTCTCCTCCCCATCCTCCTCTTCCCAGCACTCTGCCAGCCACAGCCTCCCCAACCCAACCTCTTGGCCCTGTGGCATCTTCAGCGTCTGCTGCTGGGACAAACCCAGGGGTGGCTCCCACCCTTTGGGACCTTGGAACTGGAGCTCCATGAGCCAGAGGCCACTGCTTGGACCATTTTTCAGCTTGGGGAAAGCTGGTTCTGCCCTGGGTTTTTTGGGGTTTTTTTTTCCATCTTTTCCCATCTTCCTGACTTCCCACCAGAGCCTTCCCAGGGAGGGAGCTGGGGTGGGGGGGCTTCATCAGGAGGTGGATGCCAACCCCAACTCTTGCAGGGGCAGCCAGGGTGGGCTCCTCTTCTGTTGTGTCCTGTGTCCCCAGGCCACTGCAGCTCCAGTTGGGGTGCGCTGAGTTCCCCAGTTTGGGTAAGGTGTCCCCAGTTTGGGTAGGGTGTTCCCAGTTTGGGTACATTTTGTTCCCCAGTTTGGGTAGGGTGTTCCCAGTTTGGGTAGGGTGTTCCCAGTTGGGGTGCATTGAGTTCCTCAGTTTGGGTAAGGTGTCCCCAGTTTGGGTAAGGTGTCCCCAGTTTGAGTAAGGTGTCCCCAGTTTGGGCACATTGAGTTTCCCAGTTTGGGTAGGTTGTCCCCAGTTTGGGTAGGGTGTCCCCAGCTGGGGTCAGGTGTCCCCAGTTTGGGTACATTTTGTACCCCAGTTTGGGTAAGGTGTCCCCAGTTTTGGTTGGGTGTCCCCAGTTCAGATACATTGAGTTCCCCAGTTTGGGTAAGGTGTTCCCAGTTTAGGTAAGGTGTTCCCAGTTTGGGTAAGGTGTTCCCAGTTTGGGTACATTGAGTTCCCCAGTTTGGGTAGGGTGTCCCCAGTTTGGGTAAGGTGTCCCCAGTTTGGGTAGGGTGTTCCCAGTTGGGGTTCATTGAGTTCCCCAGTTTGGGCAAGGTGTCCCCAGTTTGGGTAGGGTGTTCCCAGTTTGGGTACATTTTGTTCCCCAGTTTGGGTAGGGTGTCCCCAGTTTGGGTAGGGTTTTCCCAGTTTGGGTACATTGTGTTCCCCAGTTTGGGCAAGGTGTCCCCAGTTTGGGTGGGATGTCCCCAGTTTGGGTAGGGTGTCCCCAGTTTGAGTAAGGTGTCCCCAGTTTGGGTAAGGTGTCCCCAGTTTTGGTTGGGTGTCCCCAGTTCAGATACACTGAGTTCCCCAGTTTGGGTAAGGTGTCCCCAGTTCGGGTAGGGTGTTCCCAGTTGGGGTACATTGAGTTCCCCAGTTTGGGTAGGGTGTCCCCAGTTTGGGTAGGGTGTCCCCAGTTTGGGTAGGGTGTCCCCAGCTGGGGTCAGGTGTCCCCAGTTTGGGTACATTGAGTTTCCCAGTTTGGGTAAGGTGTCCCCAGTTTTGGTTGGGTGTCCCCAGTTCAGATACATTGGGTTCCCCAGTTTGGGTAAGGTGTTCCCAGTTTGGTTAGGGTGTCCCCAGTTTGGGTAAGGTGTTCCCAGTTTGGGTGGGATGTCCCCAGTTTGGGTACATTGTGTTCCCAGTTTGGGTACATTTTGTTCCCCAGTTTGGGTAAGGTGTCCCCAGTTTGGGTAAGGTGTCCCCAGTTTGGGCACATTGAGTTCCCCAGTTTGGGTAGGGTGTCCCCAGTTTGGGTAGGGTGTCCCCAGTTTGGGTAGGGTTTTCCCAGTTCGGATACACTGAGTTCCCCAGTTTGGGTAGGGTGTTCCCAGTTTGGGTGAGGTGTCCCCAGTTTGGGTAGGGTGTTCCCAGTTGGGGTTCATTGAGTTCCCCCATTTGGGCAAGGTGTCCCCAGTTTAGGTAGGGTTTTCCCAGTTTGGGCACATTGAGTTCCCCAGTTTGGGTAAGGTGTCCCCAGTTTGGGTAAGGTGTCCCCAGTTTGGGTAGGGTTTTCCCAGTTTGGGTACATTGTGTTCCCAGTTTGGGTACATTGTGTCCCCAGTTTGGGTAGGGTGTCCCCAGTCTGTGTGGGTTTTTTGGAGCACAGGGTTTTCTCTCTGCTTTGGAAAGCAGAGAGGGGTTGGTTTGGCTCTGTTGGGTGCCTTTTTTTTAAAAAAAAAAAAAAAAAAATTATTTTTTTAAAAATCCTTCTTCCCAGCACTGTACTTTTTAAATTCCCCCCTCTGGCTCCCTGCTCCCCTCGCTCATGCCTTGGGTCTATTTAAGAGCACGAGTGTAACATTAAGGTGATTTATAGCAAGCTCTGGAGTGGAAGGGCAGAGGCTTGGGTATTTTTTTTCCCTTTTCCTCAGGTGAAAGAAAACCTCAAATGTTAACTCACCAGACATTACAACGACTGCTCCATCACTCCTTGATTTATGAGCTCAAATTTATGACTTAAAAATTATTATTCCACTCACATATATATATATATATTTTATTTTTTCTTTTTTTTTTCCCTTGACCATTTTAGTGCTTGTGAAAGGTGAGGGCTTTGACAGCTCCTGGAAACAAAAACCTTTAATATGTCCCTGACCAGGCAAGGAGAGAGATGCCAGGAGAGCTTTTCCTCCCTGATATTATTCACTCCAGGCTCATCTTAACCAAAAAAGAGCAGCAAGTTTGCTTGAGATAAGCCAGGACTAATGAGCAAAGTCCAGTCTTGGGGGGTGGGGAATCTTTTGGGATTTTTCTTGGGCTGGGAAGTTGGGGCTGGAGGATGCTCATCCCCAGCCTGACCGGTTTGGACCCCTCCTCAAACTGGTTTGGACCCCTCCAGGCTTGCTGTGTGATGGCTCATCCTCCTCCCAGGTTGCTCTGGGATTATTTTTAATCAATTTGGGGAAGTTTTGCCCCCTCCAGCCCTAAAGGGGCAGCAGCATTTTGGGCCTGAACTCAACTGGCAGCAGTTCTTGAAAATGCAAGACGTGTGATATGCCAGGGAGCAAAGAAATCTCCTCTTGAAAGCACAGATCCTGCAGTGGCTTTGAGAGCTGGAGGCTGAAAACCTTTGTGGAGCTTGGGAAATAATGCCAGAACCCCTGGTGGACTTCATTAAAGCAGATTTTTTGATGTAGTTTGCCTTATTCCAGAACAATTTAGGTGAATCCAAAAGGGATGGGGTAAAACTGTGTTAGGATTTTGGTGCTTTTTTTTTTTTTATTTATTTTATTTTCAGCTTTTTTTTTTTTTTTTTTTTTTTTGTGAATTTGCTGCCCCAGTGGTGAGGCTGAGCCCCTCTCAGAGGGTTCAAAAAAAAAAAAAAAAAATAAAATCAGCTGGAGTTGGGGTCAGGCTCCCAGGGGGGGTCAGCAGGGTGGGATGCTGAGGTTTCAGCACCTCCTCAGCAGCTTCTCTGCTCAACCCCCCCTCCCCCAACCCCACCTGGCCAAGGGCAGCCCCAGTGCCCTCCTCTGTGCCACCCTCAAGGTGGGAAGAAGGGGCTGAAGAGCACCAAGGTGTGGGGAGAGGTGGCTCTGGTCATCTCTGCTCCCTCCTGGTAGCACCCCAGGCAAGGCACTGGGCTCCAGGGGTGCTTGGCATCCAGCCAAGTCCTTGGCTTCTCCATCTTCACCCCCCCTGCATCCCATAGACCTCTCTTGGCCATCACCTTCCTTGTGCCAGGGGAGCAGGACAGGGGCTCCATCCCAAGAAGACTCATCCCAAAAAGACACATCCCAGGAAGACTCATCCCAAAAAAGACTCATCCCAAGAAGACACATCTCAAGATGACTCATCCTAAGAAGACTCATCCCAAGACGACACATCCCAGGAAGACACATCCAAGAAGACACATCCCAAGAAGACTCATCCCAAGAAGACTCATCCCAGGAAGACACATCCCAAAAAAGACACATCCCAAAAAAGACACATCCCAAAAAAGACACATCCCAAGAAGACTCATCCCAAGAAGACTCATCCCAAAAAGACTCATCCCAAGAAGACTCATCCCAAGAAGACTCATCCCAAGAAAACACATCCCAAGAAGACACATCCCGAAAAAGACACATCCCAAAGAGGACACATCCCAAGAAGACACATCCCAAGAAAACACATCCCAACAAGACACATCCCAGGAAGACAAATCCCAAGAAGATACACCCCAAGAAGACTTATCCCAAGAAGACACATCCCAGGAAGACACATCCCAGGAAGACTCATCCCAGGAAGACACATCCCAAGAAGATACATCCCAAAAAGACAGATCCCAAGAAGACAGATCCCAAGAAGACTCATCCCAAAAAAGACACACCCCAGGAAGGCACATCCCAACAAGACTCATCCCAAGAAGACACATCCCAAGAAGACACATCCCATAAAAAACACATCCCAAGAAGACACATCCCAAGAAAACACATCCCAAAAAGACTCATTCCAAAAAAGACACATCCCAAGAAGACACATCCCAAAAAAGACACATCCCAAGAAGACACATCCCAGAAGAGACACATCTCAAGAGGACACATCCCAAGAAGACACATCCCAAGAAAACACATCCCAAAAAGACTCATCCCAAGAAGACACATCCCAAGAAGACTCATCCCAAGAAGACACATCTCAAGAAGACACATCCCAAAAAAGACACATCCCAAAGAAGACACATCCCAAGAAGACTCATCCCAAGAAGACACATCCCAGGAAGACACATCCCAAGAAGACTCATCCCAAGAAGACACATCCCAAGAAGACTCATCCCAAGAAGACACATCCCAGGAAGACACATCCCAAAAAAGACACATCCCAAGAAGACACATCCCAAAAAGACACATCCCAAAAGATACATCCCAAAAAAGACACATCCCAAGAAGACACATCCCAAAAAGACTCATCCCAAAAAAGACACATCCCAAGAAGACACATCCCAAGAAGACACATCCCAAGAAGACACATCCCAAGAAGACACATCCCAGGAAGACACATCCCAAAAAAGACACATCCCAAAGAAGACACATCCCAAGAAGACTCATCCCAAGAAGACACATCCCAGGAAGACACATCCCAAGAAGACTCATCCCAAGAAGACACATCCCAAGAAGACTCATCCCAAGAAGACTCATCCCAAGAAGACACATCCCAAGAAGACTCATCCCAAGAAGACACATCCCAGGAAGACACATCCCAAAAAAGACACATCCCAAGAAGACACATCCCAAGAAGACACATCCCAAAAAGACTCATCCCAAAAAAGACACATCCCAAGAAGACACATCCCAAAAAAGACACATCCCAAGAAGACACATCCCAGAAGAGACACATCTCAAGAGGACACATCCCAAGAAGACACATCCCAAGAAAACACATCCCAAAAAGACTCATCCCAAGAAGACACATCCCAAGAAGACTCATCCCAAGAAGACACATCTCAAGAAGACACATCCCAAAAAAGACACATCCCAAAGAAGACACATCCCAAGAAGACTCATCCCAAGAAGACACATCCCAGGAAGACACATCCCAAGAAGACTCATCCCAAGAAGACACATCCCAAGAAGACTCATCCCAAGAAGACACATCCCAGGAAGACACATCCCAAAAAAGACACATCCCAAGAAGACACATCCCAAAAAGACACATCCCAAAAGATACATCCCAAAAAAGACACATCCCAAGAAGACACATCCCAAAAAGACTCATCCCAAAAAAGACACATCCCAAGAAGACACATCCCAAGAAGACACATCCCAAGAAGACACATCCCAAGAAGACACATCCCAGGAAGACACATCCCAAAAAAGACACATCCCAAAGAAGACACATCCCAAGAAGACTCATCCCAAGAAGACACATCCCAGGAAGACACATCCCAAGAAGACTCATCCCAAGAAGACACATCCCAAGAAGACTCATCCCAAGAAGACTCATCCCAAGAAGACACATCCCAAGAAGACTCATCCCAAGAAGACACATCCCAGGAAGACACATCCCAAAAAAGACACATCCCAAGAAGACACATCCCAAGAAGACACATCCCAAAAAGACTCATCCCAAAAAAGACACATCCCAAGAAGACACATCCCAAGAAGATACATCCCAAAAAAGACACATCCCAAGAAGACACATCCCAAGAAGACACATCCCAAAAAAGACACATCCCAAGAAGACACATCCCAAGAAGACACATCCCAACAAGACACATCCCAACAAGACACATCCCAGGAAGACACATCCCAAAAAAGACACATCCCAAGAAGACACATCCCAAGAAGACACATCCCAAAAAAGACACATCCCAAGAAGACACATCCCAAGAAGACACATCCCAAAAAAGACACATCCCAAAAAAGACACATCCCAAGAAGACACATCCCAAAGAAGACTCATTCCAAAAAAGACACATCCCAAGAAGACACATCCCAAGAAGATACATCCCAAAAAAGACACATCCCAACAAGACACATCCCAAAAAAGACACATCCCAAGAAGACACATCCCAAGAAGACACATCCCAAAGAAGACACATCCCAACAAGACACATCCCAAAGAAGACACATCCCAACAAGACACATCCCAGGAAGACACATCCCAAAAAAGACACATCCCAAGAAGACACATCCCAAGAAGACACATCCCAAAGAAGACACATCCCAACAAGACAAATCCCAAAGAAGACACATCCAACAAGACACATCCCAGGAAGACACATCCCAAAAAAGACACATCCCAAGAAGACACATCCCAAGAAGACACATCCCAAAAAAGACACATCCCAAGAAGACACATCCCAAGAAGACACATCCCAAAAAAGACACATCCCAAGAAGACACATCCCAAAGAAGACTCATTCCAAAAAAGACACATCCCAAGAAGACACATCCCAAGAAGACACATCCCAAGAAGACACATCCCAAAAAAGACACATCCCAACAAGACACATCCCAAAAAAGACACATCCCAAGAAGACACATCCCAAGAAGACACATCCCAAAGAAGACTCATTCCAAAAAAGACACATCCCAAGAAGACACATCCCAAGAAGACACATCCCAAGAAGATACATCCCAAAAAAGACACATCCCAACAAGACACATCCCAAAAAAGACACATCCCAAGAAGACACATCCCAACAAGACACATCCCAAAGAAGACACATCCCAAGAAGACACATCCCAACAAGACACATCCCAAAAGACAGCTGTGGTGCTCCTCTCAGAGCAGGCTGGATCCCAGGAGAGCTGAGGAAGCTCTCAGCCAGCTCCACCAGGAGCAGGAGCAGGCAGCCAGTCTTCCCAGGACGTGTGGCAAGGTTCCCTGGATAACCAAGGCATTCAGACAAACAAAACAAAGGAAAAAAGGCTCCGTCTCTCCGGAGACAAATCCCAAACAGAGCCAGGCCAAGGCCCTGGATGGAGCAGGATGCAGTGAATCACTCAACCAGCTGGAGTTTAAAGCAATTTGGGTCAAACCTCCAGCCTGGCCTCCTGCCACCCCCTGAGCTTGCATTTCACTTGCTGCACTGCAGCTCAGGCAGTTGCTTTTGGTGAAGTTT